>NW_009235119.1:18778-48450 GCF_000690835.1 Fulmarus glacialis
CCTGGCAGGGCACGGGAAGATGAAAAGTCCTTGACTAGCGTAAATATTACTTAGCAACAACTAAAACATCAGTGTGTTATCAACACTATTCTTATACTACATCCAAAACACAGCACTGTACCAGTTAGTAGGAAGAAAATCAACTCCATCCCAGCCGAAACCAGGACAGAGTGTCATTGAATATGGCCCAAGTTACATACCTGAACTGTGTGCAGAAGGACAGAGAAATGCACCCAGCAAAAATGCGGTTTTGTGAAATGTATGCTTTATGTTAGTCAGTCATGGCTGTGAGTGTTTCCTTTTGTTCCATGATGTGAGATGCACCCTTTACGTGCAGGCTGTGGCTTCATCAGATCTAGGAGCTTACAGTGTGAAGATCATGATTATTTCCTAATTGTTCCTGCCTGGTGACTCGGGCATCGTTTGTCCCCAGCTTATTCCTGGGACCTGTTTGCCAGGCTGAGGAAATAGGGTAGGATAGGACAACTCCCCCAAAATAGGATAACCATGTCATCTGATGTGGGAGAGTAGAGTAACCATGTTAAGTAGAATAACCATGTAGGTTATGAACACAGGGATAGGGGCGTTTCTCTGCCTCTCTGCATTGTGTGGATGGAAACCTAAGTTTTTAACTAGACCCACTCCTCAGAGATACAGTTTTTAATATGCCATTCCTTACCTGCCTTCTCACTGCAGTAACAAAGTAGTACCTGCTTCCTCAGCTTTGGGCTCCAATTTTGCCTGGTTTTATTTAACATGACGTTGAACTATTTCCCCTGAAGGGAAACCCTGAAACCAGCTGAAGATGGTTTGATGGGTTGCAGTTTCTCTCTGTGTAGGTGCAGACTGGACCTGGGAACATTTTGAATTTCCTTAGCTATGTCCAAACTAAAAGTTTTACAGAAAAATATCCTGATTAACTTGATGCCAAAACTAGTGAGCTAATTCCTGGACACTGTTTGGTAGTCAGTGTTCCAGGGATCATTCCCAAAAGGCAGTTTCTATGAGGCCACTCTGTTTTGCAGACTAGGGGAGTTTACCACCCTAGACATGTCATTTTGTACCAGTTGGCCTCAGTTCTCTGCAATATACTGATGGACACGTTTAATTTACCGTTACAGATGTATCTGAAAAGTTTGTTGTAAAAGAACCATTTTGGCTAAAGAATTACTGACAGTGAACAGGTAGTCACTAGCAACTTCATCTGGTTATGTGACAGACAGCTCCGTGGGCATGGGTGGAACTGCTTATGTGTGCTAAATTATCTAGCCAGCAGTGCATATAGAGTGCTGCTCTTCTAACCTACATGACTCTTGCATGAATGCTGTTGTCCTCTCAGCTCTCTGTCTGCTAATACCTTGCGATTCTGCAGATGCTTATAAAATATATGTAGCTAATAGTTTTATTTTCTTCCTCTTTTGGAAGTCACAGTATCTGCTGCTGCATTTTCATTTGCTCATTTTAGTTCAAGTTTTCCCCCTGTGGCTCTCATATGGTTATCAGAATTCATGCATCCCATTTCAGATGAGCACAGAAATACCGATTTCTAAGACCCCTTCATACAAATATTTACTTTTTAATTAATCTATGAAAGATGTTTCAAATACATTAGACTTTAAGTATAAAAGCTATTTTAAAAACTCTTGAAGATAATTTCTTTTATAATATTAAACTTGTGACCATTCTAAACAGCTTCTAAACCAAAAAGAGTGAATGTGCATAGACATTTGCTTTCTTGTTTCTTACTTACAGGAATACAAGTAGCAGTAGGGCTTGAGCTCCTCTGTACTTTTGCATGAGAACTAGGGTTCTGTCCAACTATTGTCACTGCCTTGGCTGTAAAAGGAACTGCTGGCTTGTACTCTTAAACTCTAAATAGGACCATTGTGAGTAAATTGGTCTTTGTGCAAGTTTTATATAAGCAAGAGTTAAGTCTTTGGTGTAATATAGCACCAGTTAGAAGTAAACAGGCTATGATTTCAGTGCTAGACACAGCCTTAAGGCAGAAGAAATTACACTGTCATGCAGAGGATATGTAGCTGCTGCTATTTTGGTGTTTGATTTCTTCATTGTCACATAGTTGAAAGCTATCCAGGAGAGGAAGAAGTATAAACTGACAAGGGAAGAAAATGACCAGCTTATGGAGGGTATAGGACTGAGGAACAGTGTATACACTTAACAGTCATTTGTACTACTTGCAGCTTGCTTCTATGTGTCAGTTCATTCTTAGTGAAAGTATTGGCTCCCAAGAATAAAATGCTTCCAAAATTGGCAATCAAAAATTTAAAGGGTTAAATGCTGATGAAATGTTTTAGTAATCAGTCATGGAGTTGGTTATCATCTGACTGATGGAAGTGCACTTCACCCTGTTAAAAAATGTGTATTTTAGAAATAGCTATGGCTTTTAACATACAACAATAGTTGTCTCGACTTTTGAAGAAAATTCCTGGAAGTATCCAACATTGGAAAAAAGCTGTTTGTAACAGCATATGAAAATAGGTAGACATCACCTGTGTCATTATGTGTTTCTCCAAAAGAGTCAGGGTTTTTTAGTCCTAAATTTGTAAATTTGGAGATATGCAATTTATTAACAGGTTCTTTTAAATACAGTGCTGCTACTGGTAATGAATGAGCGAATGGCTAACGAACTTCTGGGAACATATCCATAACCAGTTCTAAAAAACCTGGGAGGTATTAGCACAAGGCATATGTAATTGAAGCCTTCACAAAGTATTAAAAAATCCTGGTAATAGCTGCAATAAATCTTACTCAGAAAGTGAAACATCTCTGACCTACCCAAGAATGAATTATAATTGTATGCAACAGTATTCAAGATCACCTTGCGTATCTTGCCCAGATGCTTTCAAACATCTCAGTGCCAGGACAATAACCGCCTACATTCTTGCATACAAATTGACCCCACGTTAGAGAGGATGCTGGGGCTGATTTGTGAGGAATGAGTAGCAGGGCTTAAGATATGTACAGCTTAGGTACATGTACACTAAGAAGGAAACAGCTGTCTATAAATTATTGAAGAATATTAAGGAAGGGAAGGGATTGTTCTGATATGTGTAGTGATTGAAATTAGTATTGATGACATTAAACAATGGGAATACTGTCATTATTTTGTGGGATTCTTCTCTCAAATGATACTGAAGGCATTGGAAGAGAAATGGTATAAAGCTCAAGAATTACAACCTTTAAAATTAGAGCAGGCCAAGTACTATAATCTTATTGTAAGAAGTCGTCTTGTATTGGGAAGGTGACTCAAAACCCGTGTTCTTCAAGATACTTTGCTATAGCTGTTTGGACACATTTTTATTGCCTTTTCTTCAGTGTTTCCAAAACACAGATAGAAATGAATCCCAGTAGTTCTGCGAGGGAACTGAAAACTCTTCCCTTCAAACTGGGGTGGAAAGCCAAGAAGCTGGCTGTGGTAAGGGGAAGAAGAAGTATCATGACAAACTTATGGGCTTTCCTAAAGAAAAGTTGTTCAGGATCTATGGTAACTGCTGGCTGAAGCTGGCATTCTGCTCAGTGCCACAGCTCCCTGGTCCCAGGTAGCTGTGGTAAAATCACACTGGAAAAACCTCTGCTGCTTTCATTGAGAGCAATATAGGGGGTAGATTACCATCGTTTATTCCACCACCCTAAAGTGCTTGCTTTTTATGTTACCAGAAAACCTTATTATTACCAATGAGAATATTTCTTAAAAAGTACATTTTTGGCTCTGAATTCTTCAGGCAGATAGATATTTTATTTTTACTCTTTTTTAACAGAGTGTGTTGTTGAATTTAAGGGAACTTGACTGACCAGATTCATTCTGTTTGGGGAACTGGTGTTAAAACTAGAACAAAAGGAAAATCTGCAGAAAATCTTGCTTGAACAAAAATAGCTAAATAGATAATATACTTATCAGCATCTCCGCCAAATACTTTTCAGTTGTAGTTGTAATGTCATATAAAACTACATCTTTTGTAATGAGGGAAATCATAGAGTGTGCATTTTGAAGTCTTTCAAAATTATGACAGGGAGAAGAATGTTACTTTATGATGAGGCATGTGCTGAGTACCATAGAATATATGTCTAAATGTTTTTTCTCTGAATTAACAAGTTAATCACTGTACTTTAGTTTTGGAATATGTTTGTTGGTCATCTTAGTATATACTCAGATTCCCATCAATCAAAATGGTTAGGAAAAAAGGCAGTTGGTACTATTTTTCGTGTGGAGGCTTAAATTTTCTCCTCAGTTGCTGGGAACAATTAGTTGCAGGGAATATTAAGAGATATCCCTGTTCTCCAATTTTCCCTCATCAATTGTTACTAGTAATTACTATTTAATGATATAGCTTAGTCGTCACCTTTTTGTCATAATTTCTCTCTTACGTATGATAGCCAGATATCCCATATAATCAAAAAAGTTTAGTCAATGTGAATGAATCCCATTCTGATTTTTTTCCCAGGGATCATACTTTTTGAATGTATCCAAGTCAGTGTTCCATATTTTTACTTTAAATCTCATACTAATTTGAAATGCGGTAAAGATTTCACTGCCTGCTATTCTCTGTTTTGTTAATGGCAGACACATGCTGTATCATTCTGATAGTTTTACAAAGGCTGCTAAATTCTTTCACTGCGGCTCAGAAGATATTTTGCAGCAAACTGTTGTGACTCCGATCTGCTATCATCTGATTATTGGTTTTAAGCCATAAAAAGAATGGGCTGTATCTTCCAGTCATGCTAGTGTTTCTTCTGACACCTCAGCTCTCTGGAAAGAGGAAAAACAGAAGATGGCTTCCTTACTCTGTCAGATTTGGACCATCCTTTTTTGTTTCACTTCTGCATCTCATTCTGTCTGATGAACAGGGAGAATATTTTTATCTACAGTTTGACCACAGCTTAGTAAAAAAGTAAACATATACTGGATAACAGTTTCTTCTCCAGTGTTTGAGAATGCTACTTTCCTGATACCTATTTAGAAATGACTCATTTCTATGCAGTTATTATTTCTATCTAACCAAATTTTCTAATGAGGTTGTATATTTCTGTCATAGAAAATGAACTCTTAAATATTTATTGACTCAGCTGGAAAAAATGTTGCATATATATTATATATATATGTACAATAATATGTATATGAATGATGTTTTAAAAAAATCATAGTTCTAAGGCCATCAGCATGAACTTGCAATGAAGCGAATTACATCAGTCTAGCTATTAGCCTTGTCAAGCACTGTCCTTCATAATCATTTAACATATTACAATTTTCAAGATGTATCCAGGCTAATGCTTTTTCTCTACTTTCCATCATTATTCTGTCACTTAAATGAAGTCAGCATTTCGTATGTAACTTTGTGCTAAAAAAAACAGACTTCAAGCTTCAGCTTGAAGCAAAGATTAATAAATACTTCTGCATCAAATTATGTGTTTCTTACTAAAGATTATCAAAGTGTCACTGAGCTGCATTCAGTTCTGCTTAAAAAAGGAAAGCAAAGAAAAGATGGTAGACAGGTTTTGTAATGGCTAAATAAATAGGCACATAGTGTTACGGTATATTTAGGTTACACTAAGCTTTATGAAGTAGATTGGATAGTCCAGTGTCTTTCCAAACAAGAAAAGTACATTTACAGGTTGTATGGATACCTGTTTTAATACCCTTGTTTCCTCACAAATGGTGATACCCTCTTTTAGATGTACATAAGTTTGTTCCAGTAGCTGTCCTGTTTTAGGCTGAGAAACCAGGGCATCGACAGAGTTGTTAAGATAACATCTCAATTGCTGACCTTTTTTACATATTTACTGTTTCATGCTACCATTTAAATAAGAAAGGCAGTTCTAATGTTATTACAGAAAATAAATTCATATTATATAATAGTATGAAATAACGTTTGGGAAGTTCCTCAGCTTATATAGATTCTGCTACAAAAATCTCAAGCCTTCTCCCTCATTTTACAGGCAACTTGAAAGTATTTTTCACTTGGCATAATTATGAGGGTGGAGTCCTTTTAAAATCATGATGAATGCATTCAGCTGTTGTTTTGGGAATTTAGTGATCAGTCTGTTTCAGCATCCAGAAATGGAACAACCTATATAATGACTGAAACTATTTCTTTTGCAGCATTGCGGTGAGGTCTTAGTTCTCAATTTCAGTTATTAAGATGTATTTGTATACATTATAAAAACTGTAAAGTGCATTTTAAAAATAAACTGTAAAGTGCATTTTAAAAATGCTTAGTGTAAAATGGGAAGTCCTGCACACTTCAGCAAAATTTTTTAGTAGGAAAAAAAAAAAACAAAACCAAAAAAAGCTTTGACTAAGAACATGCTGATTTAAATAAATTCCAGGACAAATTGAACTAGAACCGTCCATGTTCAGGACTCAATCCTTCTGAGAACGGAGCATTTCAGTTCAAAAGTCGGTACAGCTATTCCCCCAGAGTACCTCTTATAGGAAACGCTGGAGTTCACAGATTTCAAGGTCCCAAGCTGGGGAGTATATTTACTCCTGAATCTGTGTTTTGTAGTGATCACACTCAAGGAGAATAATTGACCATATGACACATTCACAGTGTCTTGAGGAACTCTATAAGGTGTCTACAAAACACAATCAAATAACACTATTTCTGGCCCATACGGCTGGGAAAGAGAACTTTGAGTGTGTCTAAAGGTGCATCTTCACAGCATATGCATTGTTTCTGGGTGCTGTTAAAATACAGGTTCCTGAATAGTACTGAAAGATCTGTCACAGTTGCTTATTTCACTATTTTTCATTACTGGTTTAGAGGATTTCAAGGTTTTCCTGTTGTGTTGTCCTAGTGTGGTTTGTTTCTTTTTATGTATGCAGACCCAAAAAGCGCCTGGCTGGGGCGCTACACGTTACCGCTCTGCCCTGCCCCACACGTGGCACAATGGGAGCAAGGCCTTTCTGAACATGCAGGTAAACAGTAGCTTTTAAAGAAGTACAACCGTCATGACATTTAGGTTTTTAGCTCTTCCACAGAAATACCCAGCAGCAGTATTCTGGGATCATGTCTGGAGTTTCCACTCTTCTCCATCATTTTCAATCATCCTTACAGGAAGAACCACTGGAAGAACGTGTAGCCCCCTCTGCCCCCGCTTTTTTTCATTTTCTTTTTGTGGAAGGTATGCTAGATGACAGCTAGCATCTTTACTGCCAAGAGTTGTGTCTATTGTAAGATAACTGCAAATTGATAAGAAGGGGCAAAATTGTAGAAAACTGGAGATAACAGATCTTAGATTTTATGGCTTTGTTTGGTCTGGGAGTAGGATTTTGGCAGCAGGATGTTTGCACGAGAAGACTGTATAGGATGGGCAGATAAAGACAGTACAGTGCTGTAGTTATCCAGGTAAGAGAAAATGGATAGACGAGAGGTTTGTGCAGTCTGTGCACAGGCTACTATTGCTACAGGGCACAATCACTTGCGAATATGCATCCCTCTTACCTGTGGTTAGTTTGAGCTTTTATTTGAAACTAGACTTCTAAAATGGTTTGGCTGGTTTATGCTGAAGATCCTGATGTCAATCTCAGAGGCAATTAAGCTCCTGCACATGTTGTGGAAATAGGCAGCTGGGTGGAGAAGAGTCAATCGCACAGGCGCCCTTGACAAGCAGAGGGCTGCAGCCAATGGTCAGAGCTGTACAGAAAGCCTTGCTCTCTGCACGTGGGAGACTCGCCTTGTAAGTGTAACTACAACAGCTTGGGTTGGGTTTGGTTGGTTGGTTGGGTTTTTTTCTTAAATTACTTGCACAAAAATAGCCTATTGACATGTTTGTTTAAGGATGGTTTGAAACTTTTCTTCTCCCCCTCCCCAGTCATCCCCTAAAAAGTAGCTTGTTCCAGCTTGTTTTCCTGCCTTTATTCTCCCATCAAACATACTTGACCTGGGCCTTTAGTTAAAAGTGTAAAAAGCAGGGTAGTCTCTTTTAAAGACTGGAGTGTTGCTCTTTTTGACCTTGGCGAAAAGAAGATGCTTTGAAACTTAGTAAGAGGAGGATTTTTTTCATTAACCTTTTTATTACTCACTACATGTGGTTCCAGACACAGCCCATGAAGTGCCAGTCCTAGGGAGGTAGGAAAGAAGACAAGGTGACAATCTGCGTAACAGGAGGAGGACACCGCATTCCCCAGATGCCCCATTTGGGCGAGGGGAAGGCAGGTCAGCTGCCCGGCTTCATCTCTCCCTCTCATTTTCGGGTTTGCCTGCCTTTTTGAAAAGTCTCTTGCTCCTGTTGATTTCTTTACAATTTTAATAAACTGTGGCGTGCTACAGGAATTCATCCCAAATACTCCTTGTTTATTGCTGTGCAAGCCTGCATCAAAAACACCTTGTGAAAATCCAAGCTTACTTCTGGCAAACATGGGGAGGTTCCTTCAGCAAAAACAAAAATGAAAACTTAAATACTGTAATTAAAATGAACTGGATAAAGGATGCAAAGAGTCTATAAAAACTTCCCAGTCTCGCAGTATAAATAGTAACAGAGTAAGTACATTACTCCTTTAAATAAATAAGGAGTAATAATAGTAAGGGAGTAATGTTTTTACTCTTTTAGTCTGTGTATAAGACTCTGTGTACAATCTTTCTTCCTTTGCAGGTTGCTTTTAGAAGTTTAAAGGTCATCCAATGAAAACTAGTTGATTTTGGATTTAACATGTCACATTATTGTGTAATTACTTTTACTGGCTGTACTTCTTGGACTGGGTTGGTTAGTTGGTGTCTGTTGCTTCCAATTTGGAAATACATCCATCCCTTTTTGCTACAATATTTGGGAGGGTTTTTTTACAGCAAGCTGGGACATACTATAGCTGTCAGAGTGAGAATAAATGCAAAATTAAAGCCTATTTGATACAAGAATTGAGTGACAGAAGCTTCCTCTGTGCGTACTTAAAAATGAAAAGTGGTATGTTCTAATAGTCTTTTGACAATTTGATTTATTACCAATTTATAGGTTCTAAAAGGATTTGGCGATTAGAATAACATACGTATATTTCTTGTGTTACGTTAGCCTGAAGAATTTGACATTCAAACATGTGCATGAATTAGGTTAACTGTTTCTGGACCTTCAGCTGGAGGATAGCAGGGATGGGGTTATTTTCTTCACCTGGTCACCTCATCGATCATTACAGGTGCCTCTCTCTCTAGTTACAGGTGCTGAAGCAGAACAGTGTTACCCTTTTGCTCACCCTCGCAGTTCCTTTTCCAGTTTGAGTAAACAGTGAACAGGGTCTTGCTTTTTGATCTATATTAGGCCTCTCCTCCTCAAACTTGACAGTTAGGCTATGAAATTAACACAGGAGCTGGGAAAAATACTGCTGTTAACAAAATGCCATTTGTTTATTCATATATATAAGGGAGAGGCAAGAGAACTCCATAGGTAATAGCTACTACTGTATTTTTCTTGTTTCACGGCTGATTACTTATCTATTTGCTTTTGTGGGGGTTTGTATCACAGGGTGCCTAAGAATACATTATCCTGCTAGTTAAGTAAAGAACCTGAATTGTATTATTACTATTGTTTTTAAAATCAAATTCAATTCTGAATTGATTAGCTGCTTCATTATACACAAAAGCCATTATTTGCACAGGTCATTGTGTGTCTTCACAAAGTCTATAGCAAGGAAAGTTTTATGGTGCGAGGTCAACTGTCAAAGCGGAAATATTGGGTGCGCCAGGAATAGAGAGGCTTTTCTCCATGTTAACAATATTGTAAATTTTAAAATACATCAATTACCACTTCAGTCAGAATTCCCCACATTAGTAGCCTGTGTAATAGAAAATATTCAAAATATGGACTTGTAATACAATTATAAATACAGATGCAACATGTAACTTGCAGCTTAGCTTTACCTGAAGGATTTGTGTCCAAAGCTTGTTTAAATTACAGTTCAATGTTAAATTAGGTTTTCTATGTCTAGACAAGTATTTGATCTGCTCTATTCATTTGAGGCTTTTTCTGCTCTATTAGTTTAAGAGAGCCCTCCCCACCACCACCCCATTCATGGGTGTGCATCATACAATCAGGTAAGAGGTTCGAATCTGAAGTGTTTACAAAAGAATAATAAACATACTAAGGTGATGAAGAAAGTGAAGGCATTGTTTCATTTTGTTAGCAAATAAAGAGTTTAAGAATGTGTACTTTGTGTTAAGATCAGTCAAGCACAGATTCTTCTGCAGGGTTTTTTTCCCCTATGATTTTAAACCTTTTAAATTCTGGATACACTTGGGGATACAGCATGGGACTACAGTCAGTGTTAGGCTCTCAGGCAGCGTATCATTGGTTATTGGGCTTGGACACTTGGGTTAACTTTTACAGTGCTTGTGTAAGAAAACAGCAAGTTGATTTAGTGACTTTGGAAAAGCTCTAGATTGCTGGTATTTCAAGATGATGTACCTTTTTTCTTGGCGCTAAGTTTCCATGCAAAAACACATGCATTAACTGATTCTATAGATGTCTCATTTGCACTTTTTGTAGTGGCTTGATAACTTTCTCTCTGAGGAATGACTGTTACACATCCAAAGTGCAATATCTCAGTATTTTCAGGATGTTGGAAATCTGACAGTAAAATATCAGCTGGTTTTGAGGATATTTGTCTGAAATGTGCAGCACAGATATATAACATCTTCCTTACCTTCCTGAAATAAGATGCTGTTTAGGATGGCGTCCATTCACAGTTTTACATTTAGAACTATTCATCTGTTTTCCTTTAGTCAGTATTTTTACTTTTCTTATCCACATGCTCTGTCTGGCAACAAATAGCATCTATTTCTGTGTCTGTGACTTGATCATAGAGGTTTATGCTTGGCATTTGCTATAGGTCATTTTAGAAAACTTCTGTTACATTAATGTTGGGAGAGGGCAAGAGCAGGAGTTCATATTGTAATTGACCTTAATAAAATTAAAACTAGTGAAAACAAAGTCTTTCTAATCTTGAAGAGTATTTCCCAGTGTGTTTTATAAACTGTTTATATTTTGTTCCTTACTGAATTTTAAGTTGAGTGAATTTTGAAATGTATTTTAAATAGTGGCTCTAGACTTGTTGGTATTCATAGTAGACACATCTAAACATAATTAATCCCCTTTTGGCAAATACCATATTCTGTAGTTGAGCTAAAGATACTCTTTGCTATAGAGCCTTAGGGATTACACCTGAATTTCATTAAGTAAGTCTAAGTAATATCCAGAGGAATCTCCCCATCTAGAATTGCTTTGGACTGGTTAGGACAAGATGCGATGCAGCCCCCCCCCAGTCCCCCCCCCCGCAACCAGTTGTATTGTTTGCTTGTTGTAAGAATAAAATAGTATTGAGATGAACAGGATATTGTCTGTGAATAATTCAGAGTGTGAAGACAGATCTATTGTACTGGAGTCGCATTTTCAAGGCACGATATGTTTTATAAGCATTTTTTTTTAAATAAAATTGTCAGATTTTAAATGAATACAAAGAGTTGATGTACAATACAGGATGTTGGGAAATAGATTAATTTAAGCACACCAGTTAAAGCTTAGTCTGCTTAGGTGTCTGAAAATTCATGGGCTTTACTCAGTGATCGTATTATGGTCCATTTATCTCCCAGAGAAGAATTTTGATATTATAGGCTCTTCCCCACAGATCATTTGTTTACTATCATTTTTCCACAGGGTAGGTCCCTGCTTCTTTCATCGTCTGTTTCTGTATAGAAAAATTAATAGGGGAAAGATGTGAAAATGCTTATGGCTTCTATTCTATGTTTCGTTTTGCTTTTTTTTATTTAGGGAGAGAGAGTCATGGTCATCTTAGGAAAAAAAGGAAGAAGGAAAAACTAATTTACCTGCTGCTGTGCGTAACAGAGCCCACTTTAAGAGCTGAGTTATGTATGACAGGTGTTAAGAGTATTGCCTGTGCTTAATGTCCTGCCAGATTAGAAACATGAGAGGAAATTTTTGTCTTATCTGAAACTAAATGCTTGAAACAGATTTTGAAGTATTTGTTACTAAACTTAAGTGCTGCATTTTTGCTTTGTACTGTATACAATCTCTATCCTGGGATTTTACATTTTAAATTTGGAAAGCTGTCGAAGACCAATAGATCAATAGTCTGTTGGACTCTTTTGGAGATCTGTCTAAAGTTTGAATTATCTTGACGCTTCCTTTCTCACAACCCCTTTCTGCACAGAATAGAACAACTTTTGTCTTTGTCACAGTTTCCTCTTGGGAATTGAGTTCCAAAACTGCTTAAGCTCGCTCACCAGGCATTAAAGTACCTGGATTTGAAACTTCTAAACAAGTTTCTTTTCTGGGAACACTTACTCCCGGTGTTTGTCAATGTTACAGCTTGGACTAGACACAACTCTGGGATGATGATATCAGTTGTGCAAATGTATTCCTGCAGGCAAGACCTTTAAAAGTTTACAGAAGGATTCCAGGTCTGTTTAAGGTTCTAACTAGGTCAATTCAAGGCTTATATAGAGAAAAAATTTTTTGAAAATCTTAGCTTTCTGTTGGCTTGGCCAATAGTTCCAGACTGTCATTGCAATAAAGAATTTCCTGTCATTAAGCTGATTGCTTCTGTAACTAAATGGTTTTTTTTTCCCTCCCTCTGAATTAAAATGCTTTGCAAAAGTATATGAGGCAAGTAATGAAAGTTTATGTAATTAAGAACTCTACTGTATGAAGTGAGATAGTGACAGTGTCCTGCAGACTCAGGTGAGCCCTGCTTATGTCTCGTACTGTACATGATGTTTCAGTTATGAGGAGCTCTATACAATTAGTTGTTCTAAGTTGTTATCTTGATAGATAGATTTATTACCAGTAAAACAAGTTCACATTAGAAGTCTTCCACATTTAAACAACTTCTGGCATTTTTACAAATGTTTTATCAGAACTGTAGAACTGGGATTTTACAAGATCAAGACTCATAAGGGTTTTGCAGGCTGGTAACAGACTGTTATAAGGGAGTTTTGCTGTTGTTTTACCATGGAGATGGTGTCTGAATTTTTCAGGGGAAGTGCAAATTTGCTGTGCTTTTGATAGTTCTTTCAATATTAATGCTTCCTGGTTTGAAAAGCTTTCATTTACTTCCAGCTACTTCTACTTACTTCCCTTCCTGCAAAAGAAGGGTAGAAAGTAGAGTCTTTTGCTAGCTCCTTAAAAAGTTTTGGAGACTTGAGCAAGTTATAAGCCGTTGAAAGTTGTCATAGTCTGTTGAGCTTTTCCTTTGAACAATGTGTTCCTGGATTCCTGCCAAAATCACTAAACGTTATTAGCACAACACTTGAACCATCTTAGTGTCTTGCGTCAGTATGACACATACAATTTAAACTCCAGACAGGACGCAGATAAAATAGTGGTGGCTACGGCTGCAGCTGCTCTCCTCCCTCTAAATACCCTTTGGCCCAGACAAAGGTGTCCTGGGGCAGGTAATCAGAAAAGCATGAGATCAGGTGTCATGTCTGCTGACTGATGTTAATAATCTTTGCTTTCATAATCGCTCGTTACTGAGGAAGGAATTCTGACCTACCCAAGGCTACTCTGTTATGAATCCTCTCTGGCATCCTTCGTCTTCTGAAGATGCCTAAACACCTTTTGAAGCCTGGCCCTAAAACCAGGAATAAAGCCCCAAACAGGAATTTCTCACCCTGTTTTGCACCATGCATTGCTCCCACTGAAATCAGCTGCCTTTTGGTAATTGTGGATTTCAGTGTAGGAAAATTAAACTAAAATTGAGGGCTTCTGGCTTTCTAACTGAATGATAGAAAAGTAGATCTCTGCTGGTTAGCCACAGAGTGTCAGGCAAATTGCACGGTTACGCTTTCTTCATTTGGTCTAACCTGCACGTAGAGGCAGAGAACTCATTCTCCAGAGGCTGCCCACTTGCATGGAATCGAGGAGGCATCTTTACAGAAAATAGGATTTGATGTGTGTAATGATTTTAGTATCTTCATGGCAACGAGGAGGGCAAAATGCAGACTGCATAAGCAGCCTTACCTCACATTTTCCTCACTTCTGAGTGCTTGCTTTTACAACCTTACCGAAATTTTGGGAGCAGGGGATGATAATTGGTGTGGAGTTGTCAGGTTAACATATGGAGCGGCTTCACTGCTAATGGCTGCGGACTTGCTTTTAGAGAAACAGCTTTAAATTTGTTTCAAATGGTGAGTCCAATACAACCTTCTGGCAGCTGGTTTGATGCACAATCAATAGATATGGACAGCAAAGGAGTAGTGTTCAAGCCAGCAGCAATGGGCTCTTGGAAAGGTTTTTTAGGTTAGAGGAAGAGTAGGCACTGGCAGTGCCACTTCTGATTCCAATATGGGTGTGTTCATTCACAGAGCACATGCCAGTTGGCTCTGCATTCTTGCATTGTGCTTTATGTTTTCTTACATATTCAAATTAATGAAAATCCTATAGGCCAGATGAAATGGTTTAGTGAAATGGATATGGCCGTCAGGCTGGATGCTTGACATACCTCCTTCGGAAGAGAAAGCTTCAATGAACAGTTCTGAAAGTTAGGACTGCTATGGTAGTCTTCTGCACGTTAGCAACCAGGCTGTATTGTGTAGAAAATTAGAAAAATTCAGAAGCCTTTAAGAGCTCAGGGTGGAATGAGAGAAGCAAGAGGCTGAAGCTGGACATGTAAAACAGCTAGACATGAAATGTGTCTATTTCTCACAAAATGTGGATGAGTGGATGAAGGTGAAGAGAATGAATAAACAGCAGATGGAAATCATGCAGACTGGAGCAGGCCAGAAAAACAATCACTTTGTCATTGAGTATGACTCCATGTTTTTTTTTTTTTTCAAGACTCCCCACGTCATGCCTTTGAGCATCTTCTCTAAGCAGGTCATGAAGAGCCTTGTGATGATGTCCAGAACACTTTTGTTTTCTGCAGCGCCCCATTTGTTGTCATGTTCGGAACATTTTCCTATTAAATGATTTTACGTTTTTTAGCCTTACCATCCTCTGAGACTGAATAATTGATTTCCAGCAGACCTGCTTTTTGTGTGCTCAAACTTAGGTTAATATGTGCCAAAATAACAATGATGTGCCAATATCTCTTGAATTTTTTTTATGGAGAAAAAGAAACACTGATTGTGTTGCTTTTTGAAATGTATGTGGCAATATATTCAATGATATATCTGAAACACTAATAACCATTGCAATTCCATGAGTTGCAAACTTGTAATTAAGTGAAGTAAACTCATTTTTATGTAATGTTGATAATGCTGGCAGATAAGGATAAGACAGGGTATTACATGACAAATGAGGGTTATTTAATGATGTGTTCTGTTGCTTTGGCTGGGGTTGGCTGCCTGGCAGAACTTCTTCTGCTTTTGAAAAGGGAGAGATATCTTGCTTACCTATTCTCTAGTTCTTTATTTGATAAAGTGTGAAATTACATTTTGTTTTGTTTTGTTTTCCCCTGGGAGTCTGGAGTTTGCTGTTTTCTGTCTTAAAATTATTGGATGCCTCTCTTCTGATGGATGTATCTGCACAGTTGCACATGTTTTCCATCACCATAGAAGAGATTTAATGCTTAGTGTGAAGTTTTGGATTAGCAACGTAACTACTATATTAGAATCAGTAATTTCCTCTTACAAAGGTGAGGAAAAAGAACAATTGCAAGTCAAGACCTAACGTTTATATAAGTGTTTCTGGAATTCTAAACACATCATTTCCTCCATTGAAACAGCCGGTTTCTTAATGTTTGTTGTTTCAAAAAATACACAAAAAGCTCTGGGGAACTTTCTTTTTAATTTGGATGAAAAATTTCCTTGTACAAAGGAAAGATAATAGTGAAAACCTTCAGAATAGGATAGAGGAATGTTCAGACTTCCCATTTTCTGTACAAATTCTTGATGTAAACCTTATATTGACCAAGCCTTCTATAGATGAGAAGTATAGAGGAGTTTAGAGGACTTGGAATGCAGAATACCTGGATCTACCCACAAAGTTGTTTCCAAAAGACTGAAGCATTGTGGTGGATGATGTAACATTAGGAAGTATGCCAAGAAAGGTATCACTTAAGGCTTGTCTACATGGAGAAATAACCCAAAATATCTATCAAGGAATAGCTCTTCTACAGTTGCTCTCTGAGAGGATGTTAAGGGTGCCTTTTTCACTTCACTTTGAAAGTGGACTAAGCTAAACCACAGAAAAGCTTTTAGTAAGAGTGTCCGTGGGGGAGTTTGGATGGAATAGCTGTAGTACTTCCACTTTTTCACAATCTCTTCCCCACATAGACAAGCTGCTACAACAGTTTTGACCATTTCTAGGAGAATTTTCCTTTTGAGTTTGTGACAGCATAGAGCTTCCAAAAACCTTTTAACTGTATTTATGAAGTAATAAAGAGATAAATGAAGGCTCTCAAAAATTGTATGAATGTAACTTAATGCTGGGCATGACCAGTTAGATATGCTATACAAACATTGATCATAAATTTCTACCTCATACATGATAGCAGAATACAGGGAAATCAATTCAACTTGTACAACTTTTGAGATTATAAAACTCCTGTATTTTTGGCATAGAGGAGGCCAAAACTTTTTCAAATAAGCTAGATGGAAAGTCAGGTTCTGGAATCCTTCAGCCTTTAAGGCTGAATCTGAGTAACAAAGCAAAACACATACCGTGAACACAGTCAGGAACAGTAGTCTGAGGTATTTTAGCACCAGCCTAAAAAAAGTGCTGTTTCATGTTTAACGCTCAAAAAGGTGGTGCTCAGCAGTGTCTCACCAGAAGAACTGAAACTGTGAACAGGATTCAATTTATCATCCTTGTCGCTACCATCTCAACAGGTCCTTCTAATATTAAAAAATGTAGTTTTGTAAGTGCTTCAAAAATAATGTTTGCCATTCTCATCAAAGAGGCCTTGTTAGGTAGATATATTATTCTAAGGTATGATTTTGCATGTTTGCAATAAGATGAAATTGCTTTATAGTAAAACTCCCATGTTTAAAAGCTTTCAACTGTACATACTATACTAAGGTTTAAAATATGATTCATGACCAGAAGATAGCATAATTCATTATGAATCCCTTTTTAAAAAGTGGGTTAAATGCATTCTTCTCTGCGTGAAGGAACTTCCTTGTTAATCCAGTAGTGGATTCCCATGCTGTTCTCATGCTTTTCCCTGCTTCAAACGGGGTATTTCTACCTCTTCCGCAGCAGAGAACTCATGTGCCAGTAAGAGTTCAGCACAGACAGAAAGTATTGTGGAGTTTCCCAATGGGACGATGTGCCTTTTTAATGTTATTTAGATTCTCAGCTCCTTGGGAAAGGTACAGACCCTAGCCCGTATGTTGTGTGCTGTGTCAAAAATACTGGTGTGTCAGAAATCGGGGAAACCTGCAGGTTTTGGTGTTCGCAGCGTGTGACCTGCCCTGGCTGAAGCACCCAGCAGCTCCCGAGAGGGCCCTGCAGCGTGCCGAATGCGACGCAGGCGGCAGGGTCTGTCAGGCTTCCCCCCGTGGAAACCCCTCTGCTGCAGAGAGCCGACGGTTGTTCTTGCCTACTTTTTAGGTGGTAAAATATTTATCCTCCAGTTTCGTTTGCAAAATAGTTCTGCGAAATGTATCACTTGGATATAAGAACCCGTCTTAGCGGTAGGACAGGAAGGCTATTAATGACTGGGAAGTTGTCAAAGAGCAAAGCTTAGTAGAGCTAAAATAGTAAAGAAATTGATCCCACTCCTCCGCCAGTTTAGTCTGCATGTATTATCTGAAGGCGATGCCGTTCATAGTCAAAACAACATGGGCAGCTATAATAGATTAAAACTGCTTTTTGTCTTTTTCTTCTTGAAAGACCAAACTTTTCTCTTACTGTGTTTGTGACTTTGCTTCAAGAACATAGGGCTAGACTTTACGGTTTGTTTAGCTATGAAGGGATGACAGACTAGGGGGGTGGTAAGGGGAGCTTAGTTTTGGAATGTAAATACATGTAGAGCTCTTCTTTTGTTTAGCATCTCTTTAAACTAAGACAAAAAAAATCAGTGAATGAATGAATAGCAGCATGGTGAAATACCTAAATGTTTGAGTTAAAATTTTTGGATGTTTGAAATCCTATTTGGATCCTTTTCCCAGATCGCAGTGCATTCATATGCACTCAGCAAAAACACATTTGGGCAGAAGGTCTTTGGCGGTGCCTTTTTCTTAACTTGTGTCTTTTCTTCTTTTGAAGAAAGTAATGGCTTAAGTCTGACTGAAGAACAATCTTTTTTGTATGTTCCTTATAAGAATTTACTTATGGTTCACAGATTTTACCCACCATCTATGTCTGCAGTCCTTTGGATTTAAAACAGCATATATCCCACTGCAGACAACAGGAAACGCCAAATTAAAGACTTAATGACATACTGCTGAAAGAAGACAAAAGGTGACAAATTATAAAACAGCCAGCTAAACTTTTAAAGAAAAAGCTGAAAAAAATCCCACATTCAAACAGCTTGAAAAGGATAAGGATATTGTTACACTTGCAGACATGTTAATAGAAATTAGACTGAATCATGCTGAATATAAACTTAAGCGTTTAAAAAGAACTAACGGGTTTGAAAAAATAGTAATTTCCTAGAACAATGAAAACAAGCTTCTGGGTTTAAAAAAGAAGTGAATACTTCTATATGCTTTAACCGTGTTGTTATTGGTGACTAAACCACAGACTCCATTTTTGTAATTGTGAAACCAGTGAATGTGTGACTTCTACCCTTCAAAAATTATTAACCTCTGTTGCTAATGCAAGTGCAGTTGTGTTCACTTTCCCTGCGGTCGCGCCCTGGCTGTGTGCTCCAGCCTGGCAGCCTCTGGCGTGATTTACAATGGGTGGAGCATCTTTTGATCTCCTGTTGAGTTTCTGGAGAGATGGTGGAAGAGGAGTGAGATGAGTGAAAAAGAGAAGGGAGGGGGAAGTATACAGATGAAAAAGCAAGGTGGCAGACCTTCCCTCTCTGATCCCAGTGGCCTTGATCCTCTAATTTATTTAATCATTCTAATATTTACATTCTTTCATGGTAAACATAGTATGTTTTAGTATCCTTGATGTCATTAACTTAATTTTGGACTGTAGCACTTAGTAACTTAACAGGAGGTGCTGCTTCTGGTTGGGAAGTGGCAAGAATGTGAACAATGGTAGTTTTGAGGACAGTTGCATTGCATTTACATTAGGTACTGTTCCCAGTTTACCTTAAGGATTTGTACTTAAAGGGTTACCTACTCAGTAGCTTAATGATACAAGTCTGAAATCAGATCAGAGGGAATCTGTCAGTAACTTCACTATAAACGATCATCACGATAGGACTGTGGTGAATCTTTTTATTCATATGCTCCTAAAATTATTTTTCTATATTCCTGTCACTGCCACTGCAATATTTAGAAATACATGGCACCCATTTGATTGATAAATGCTGTTGATGCATTGGGTTTTTTTGATTTTTTTACGCTTTGGAAAAAAGAGGAATGATTGCTTGGGGATTCCTAGTGGAATCAAATTGCATATTAAGAGAGAGGTCCTTATTCATGACTCCACTTCTCATGAAAAATGTTTAAATAGGAATATTTGCAGGCTTATGTGAAGTGTGGTATTCATCTAATTCCATTTATGATGATAAATTCCGTTGCTCACCTAATACTCAAACAAGCATCTTCATCCTCTGTGTGTGCCTCTATACTTGCCATATATATTTTTGGGGTTTTTTTAGTATATATATATGTATAAAAAAACCAGTCATCTGCCAGTGTGCTGAGAATATTCTGACCAGCTTTATCTCCTTTTTAGATATTGTCTGCATGCATGTGTTGTTTGTGTTGTTACACGTGCATTGTAAGCTCTGGGGCTGAGCTTCTGTTTTATATGTGCAGCATCTATTGCAATGGGTACAAGACAACAGATGTGCATCAGGCAATGCAGTAAAACAAAATAGTGAACAAGTGTGTGTGTGTCAGATGAGCCGCTGTCATTGTGAATGTGCAGCACTGAGAAACATCGTGGGATGAGTGAAATAGAGAAGACCGAACAAGTTATTTTATTTGGCATTGTTCTTGATAATATGAGAGGCCAATTTTATTTCTTTGGTTTAAAGCTGGACTGAAATATTTACCCCACCTTTTCCCATATGGAAAAAAGTTTGCCATTGCAAAAGCACTGCTTTTTGACTGCTTCAGCAGTTAGAAACTTGCTTGATTTTTAGTTGGGCTTGCTTTTATAAAGTGTCAAGGTCCTTTTGATGTTCGTCTTTTAATACAGTGCTCCTCAAAATGTTTTTAAGCTGGAGTGCTACCTAGACTTTTTAAAAAATATGCGGATAGTCAAACTCAAAGTATAGTCATTGCCTGATGGTCTGTGCTCTCAAGGGTGTTATTCAGGCTAGTTTTGAAGAACTGAACAGCCACACTGTATTTATGTGCATCGTAGGAGAAATACAGATTTGTGAACTCTCTTGGGCTGGAGCTGAGTTGAAATAGATGTCTGTACAGCATATCATATAGTGGGGCCCCAGTCTCTAGTGGGGTTTGTAAATTCTACCATGATAAAAATAATAAAGGAGAATCTTCCCTAAAAGATAATTTAGCCTCAGGGTGTTGCCTTTTTGTGCATATATACACACACACACACACACACATGCTCATCTATTCAGTTATAAGCAGTTCAGCCAAAATTTTTGTTTTAATAGCTATGGAGCTATTAATTCCTCATTTGAAATAGAGGAAATGTGCAAATTGAGAAAAATACTCCAAATTTAATTTACAAGAAGTGAAAAGCAAAGATGAAGTATGGGAACTGATTTAAAAAAAAAAAAAGTTTGTTTCTCTTATTCATATGACAAAAAATATTAATCAGAGTATTCCCTAGTGATTTGCAGCATCTGGTAGAAATGGAGCAGCAGCAAAAGCCTGGAATATGATAATCTTGCAGAAGAAATGAGTAACCACGAACAGTATTTAGCAAGTGAATTTTAAGTTTTAAAATGTAGGCTTTCTTCTTGTATAGTTCTGCCAGAAAGCAAAAACAAACAAGCAAAAAATTGGTAATCTGAGACAGATCTGAGACAAGCTACAGTGAAGGAAGTTTCCTGATGATGAACACTACCTTCTCACAGCAACAAGGAAAGGGCCACTAGTCCCTCGAGAAGGAGACAGTGAATGTAACTGGGTTTGAGGTGGTTGGTTGGCATGGAGAGGAAGAAGGGGAAGAGAGATGCAGAGAAGCAGTAACAGGATGAGGGGTGTTCCTTCTTTAGGACTTTCCACCTTTCCATTTGTGGTTGGAGGAAGATGAGAGCCAGCTGTTAGCTCACCTGGGTTTTTCAGGAGCCTCTGGCTCCTAAAATTAAACTTCATGGGTGTGGAGAACATCTTTTTGTTACATTTAGGTACTAGCAAATAGAAATAGTTTGTAGGTTCTGCTGAAAAACAAATAATAGTTACACCCAAAGCTAATTTTGTATTAAAGGAAAGTACATACTTTCTGAGCAAGTTCAGGTACAATATTCCAACCATACCAGCATAAAATTAGCTCTCTTTACAGCTATAGTTTCTCTTGATGCAAATATTATTTTAAACTTAGTTTAGAGTCTGTGGAGAGTGCATGGTGGTTAGTCCTAAAAACTGTCCTGTATTTATGCCCAGAAGCTGGCTGCCCGGCGTGTTACAGCCGTGACTTCAAAAGCCAGTTTGCAGGAGGGGAAACAGTGGTTTTACTCCTGTGCCACTTCAGCCTTGGGTCTGAACTGCAAAGCTACCAAAATTGCTCGTAATCGTGGTAGTGTGAATCGGGGTTTGTTTCTTTATTACTGAGAACGCCAGCTATTCCAGAAGTTAAGCAAGACCCTCGATTAAATTTGCACAGGCCATCAAACTATCATCAAATGGCATCAACTTTTAGTAAGATATGGTCAGAATTATCTTCTGCAGTGCAATCCCTACAGGCATCGAAGGAATGGTGCCATGAAGAACAGACCTGCCACTGGCAACGCTCCAGCCCTGCAGATGTGAGGCGGAGGAGGTTCTGCAGGATTAGGGGAGAGGAGAATATGCTGTGTTCAGCCTGAAAACTCTACCCTGGTTTACAATTCTAGGTTGCTCAATATGGGTAGAGGCTGGCAGAAACTAAGAATGTTTCACAAAATTGTTTAGGCAAAAAGTGAAAGCAAAAGATGAAAAAAAAAAAGTTGAACAGTGTTTGCAGTAATTTAGAAAGCAATCGTAGTTCAGCCTATGTACAAAAGGGCTTGTAACTTCTCAAAAATGCTTAAATAAATAAATAAAAATCCATGATCTTAAGACCAGCCCCATGAAAACTGTCAAATGTGTTTTGAATTAATTATTTTAATGGTCGGTTTGCCATGTATTTTTGATGTCGTTGAAACACAACTCTTCTGTGGTGCAACGGACATTTTAAAGTGATTTATCACTGTTATCTTGGCTACCACCGCTATTCTGTGCTGAGCCAGTGGGACTCTTCACCACTCCACTGAAGTTTTCTAACCACTGAAATGCAACATAACACAAAACCTAACCAAACATCCATAGCTTAACCTACGCACTTCTTGAAATGGAGAACCCAGTTCCTCACTGCCTTGTCTGATTTTCTTGGGCCGTGTGGCGGGTTTTTTGTTTGTTTGTTTTTGTGTTGTGTTTTGGGGTTTTTTTTTCTCCTGGTGTTGGTCCTATGGCACCCTGTATACAGCAAAGTAAAAAGCAAAATAAAACAAACACCCACCCCTCCGAAAAAAAACCCTGGGCTTATTTTTGTTAACCAGAAAAGTCAAGGTCTTTATTTTAAACTTAAGAACTGTATTGTTTTATAAGTAGAAACCATTCACCTGGCTTTTCGCCAGGTTGCTTGCTCTCCTGTATGAGCCTTACAGTACCTTTTGCTTGTGATGGCCTGCTCACAGGGATGTTCGGTTTAGCTGCTGTTCTTTTGGAAGTTCATACCCTGCTCCCCGACTGCTGCTTCTTGAAATTTGCCAGTTACGCAGCTAGCAACCTGAAGTAGCCATTCATTACTTGGCTGGTGTCTCCTTCCTCTCTTTCCTCCCAGACAATATGTTTTCCTCTTGTGTTTTCACTCTTAATATGCTTGTGTAGCACTTATCAAAACAGACCCAACAATGTAATGGATGTTATGTGTTAATGATAATCAAAGTCATGGTGCTTAAACTGCTTTGCAAAGGTTTGGGTTTCCACAGTATTCTGAGGTGTATTTGGAAACAATTAGGTCTATTTTTAGGAACGAGATCCTTTGGAGTCTGAACAGTTTTTCTTATTCCAGACTGAAAAATTCCAACAAAAGCAAGTTTTCTATTGAGTGGTTTAAATAGTTCTGGGAAATGGCAATCTAGATTAATTTTTTTATATTCCAACTTTGCTGTGAAATCATCTGAAAGATACTGTTACCGCAACACTAATTAAATATGTAGTGTAATAATCCTCAGACAAACGCTGAGTTTTATAGATAAGTTTGTATTATTGTCATGTCTCTACCAGGACACAGGTTTCAATCAGGGTTTAAGGGGGGAAAAGAAGAGTCTTGTCATGTGTAGTATGTATGTTTTGCTGAAATCATTTGCAAATAACCGCATCTGTTAGCTATTGGTGTCCTTGCTTAATAGGCAAGTTTAAAATAATTGCTTATACTTATGTGCTTCTGATTCTTTCTTTTGCAAAACAGATGAACCTCTGTATTCCAAGAATTGTTCCAAATCATATTTTCTGGCAGTGCTCTTACTTTTAGTCATTGTATGAATTAAAATATGCTTTCCAGCTCTTGCCTAAGTTGTCAGAAAAAAGTCTCTATAGAATTAACATGCATACAGTTTTTGCAATCTTTTCTTTTTCTTTTTTTTTTCTTTTAAGCAATGTTAAATTTGCTTGAGCAACATCTCTTGTTTTGACTAGTGGAAGATCTAAAAATACACTACTGTATTGACTGAACTAATTACATTTCAGTTCTAGCCACTACCATCTGGATCTCTTTCTTTCTGGTTACATTTTCATTGCACAGATTGCACACAAGTGATTAGCGCCATGAGCGGGTTGTCCAAATTTTGTTCTGGGTGTTAGCAGCAGTTCTGCAGAGCCACATGCAAGTCGCTGTGCCTTTCGTCTTCCTCTGTGGATACCACATTTCAGTTGGAGGGTCCCCAGGTCAGCAGGGATGTGGAGAAAGTGGGGAGGGTCCAGTGGCAAGTGACAAGCTGCCAGGGTGGCCAGGGGCCACCTTCTTGCCAGGAGAGGCTACAAGGGAGCTGGGCTTCTCTAGTCTGGCAAAGAGAAGGCTAAAACACAATCAGAATAGTTGCTTGCTTGAGAAGCAGTTAGAAATATATACTATATATGCTATATCAAACTTTTCTCGGTGGAGCCAGGTAAGGAGCTCTAATAATAATAACCAGAAGTTGTGGCTTGGGCGGCTCAGGCTGGACATCAGGAAGGAAATCTCCCCCAGGAGAGCATAGCTGCACTGGGATAGAGGGGTTGTGGATTCTCTCGTCGGAGGTTTTCAAGACTCGCGGAGATAAAGCCACAGCTGGCCTGCCTGGTGATGGTTTTATTCCAGGCTCCTGCCTGAAATTACGCCAAATGAGCTCCAGAGGTCCTGTTTGCCTTTGCTGGGGTTCCCTGATGCCCGTGAGCAGGACCTGGGTGGGATCTGTGATTCCTGCCAGTGAATTATAGGCAAAATTTTCTGCTCAAGGCAGGTGCTCTGCCAGGCCACACATTTCAGCCTTGGTAAAAAGCCATTACAGAACTGAAACTTTCTCCCTCAACCTTTTCAACCCATGCATCGCTAAAATTGAGAATTCTACATGCCTCGCTATGGTATATAACAGATACCCAAGTGGTACAGTTTAGCTGTGACAAATTGCAGGCCAAGGGGTGCGCTGCCTGAGGGAAGCCTAGCTGAAGCTATCAAGTTGAGTTCAGGTTGAAGGCCCTCCTGAGCTTGGGTGAAGGGTTCTGTTCCACAGGTGTACATTAGGCAGTAGTGCTTGCATGAAGTCTTAGGGTAACCCCTGGCAAAACTTTGCGCTACTTTCTCTGTTCTTTCTGCTGTTCCTAAAGTCATTTTCACATAGTCTTTTCTGTCTCAGTGTTGTAACATACAGCTTCTTGCCGTTAGCAAAATGTCTCGGGATAGGTTGTGGATAAAAGACTGAAACTAGAGAGAAATGGGATGGCATGACTGTGTCCCCATCAGTGAAGAGCAAAGGTCTTTTGTTTAGGAGCCTAATATGGTGTTAGCTAGCATTGCCTCTAAGAAGTCTATAGAAAGCTTTCAAAACATAGGAGGTGTTTAAATTGTACCCGCCCAAGTCACAGGATTTGTTGTAGAAAGTATTCAAAAAGCAGTATTTTAAGATCCAAGATCTTGCAAACCACCAGTGTTAGCAAAAACGATGACATTCTCTCAAGTGACTTGTAGAAGAAGGACTGATATAGTCACCTTGGTCTCTGTCTGTTTTATAATACAAACTAGTTCCTTCAAAGAGACCTCAGCGTACAAGCTTAACTAATCATTGCATCTGGACAGCCATCTTTCCCCCTCTTAAGTCTTGTTCTTTAAGACACCTGATTTTAGAGACTAACATCTCATGAATGGATGCTGTTAAGTCTATGCTACATGCCAGCTTTTACTGGTATGTCAATTTGAAGTCTTTAATACAAGTTGAGTGGAATTGTTACCTGAAGATGTGTTGCAAGTAGAGCTCATGACCAGAATAGGCAGCATTTGAGTTACTAAACTTTATATCTTAACAATGTAAACTTAGTCCAATTTATTTAACCTTATTGACTGTCTTTTGTTCCTATGTTCATGTGATGCTGTAGTACAGATAATAAATGGTCATATTCACTGCAGAAATCTTTTTTTTTTTTTTTTTTTTTTGTGAACCAGCCAATAATTTAAGAATAAGCACATTTTAGGGGAGGCTGTCAACAGCAAATAAGGTATGAAGCAGTGCTGATCAACTGGGAGCTATGTACTACAGAGAGGTATGAAAACTTCTCAAACAATTCCAGTGATGCATGGGTTGAAAAGGTTGATGGAGAAAGTTTCAGTTACATACTGGATTTGATGAGCCAGCTTGATTTTTTTTTTTTTTTTAAATTTTTTTATTTTCATTTTTTCCCCCAGCCCTGTCCTTGGCCACTTTTTCCTCATTCCCAATAGGTGTACTAACACTGCTGTTGGAGGCGGAGGATGGAGATGTCTTTGCTGTAAACAGAATCACTGAAATTCTGCATCCTTTGATGCACCCTCCTCTCTTTTTGGAGAGAGATGTTTATTCTATGGTGACTCCATGATCAATTTCACAGTGCAGCCACACTGCACTGTCACGCAGGAAGGGTGGGAGCTTCTTCCAGTCACTCTGTTGCAGAAACTGCAGAAACTTCTCTCTTTCCCAAGAAGTGAAAACCTGAGCTAGTTCTGCTTCCACATTGCTGGCTGTTTTCTATCCCATTATACTGCCCAACTGTTTGCCAGTCAATACTACATTAACATCTAATACCATTTTCCCCTCCAATTATTTTCCTTGTGTTTACAAAGCAAGGCTAAAATTTTTTTTTTTTCATTTGTATAGGTCTCGCTTCTGTGTTTAGTCATGGGACCAAAGCAGCTTCTCTAAAAGAGGGATCAAAACCAGTTTGTCAGTGATAGCACAAGGTTTATGACCTGCTCCATGGGGCATAATTAAACATGGAATTCAGCCCCTTTTTGCAGAATAACTTTGACACATCTGGTTGAAACAGTTTTAGTGCAGCAAGGAGATAAGTAGAAGTTTCTTTGCACAGTAGATTAGTTTCAGATGAGGTATAGTTCCCCTCAAATTTGGGTTCACATAAAAAATACACCAGTGGGACAGCCATCCAAGAAAAGTGCATAGTCATCCATTGAATATGTGAAAATAAATGGAAGACCTGCAGTGCAATAAAATAAGAAAGAAAAAAACAAAGATCTTGTCACAGCCCCAGAAGGAAATGTAGCGTAATCGCCCAGAAAAGGAGAAGGACCAGGGCTGAATTCTTTTACAAAATCCCTATTCTTTCCCTGCTTTCTTTGCCAGAGCACCTCTGATCCAGTTTTATTCCATGTTCCCCTTCAGTATGTTCGTGTTTTTACAGATATAGCACATTTTATGACACCCGCTAAAGTTATCTGCTGTGAAATTCAATTGTTTAAATACGTTGTCCTTTTATTACCCTTTTCTAATGGATTGCCAATACGTATTGCTTTCTCATCAGATGCTGATGGTCCCTTTAGTAGACTTCACTATTCTGTAAAATGGTGATGAACACATAATATGGCTGATAGGTAGTGAAGTACAAAGTAGCTGTTTCAGCACGTTGCTCTTGAATAGAAAATACGGTCTGTGTCTGTTTAATATTCACCAGGTTATCCTGGTGTTTAAGGCATGTTGCTGGTAGATACCCTTCTGAACGTTCAGGCATATTATTACTGCATACATTTTAGAAAAATGTTTTTACTCATTTTAAAAGACAGTTAAGATATGGGGGAGAGGTTTAGTAATGTATGTGTAAATTAAGGCAGTATTTGTGAAGGCCTTAAGAAGTTTAATAAGAACTGTGTTTATTTGCATTAAAAGGTGTGAATGGCTGACTGCTGGGAGTTAGCAGACTGGCGTAAATAAAGGATAGCACATTGTCATGCAGATTAATTTTTATGTAGATTATTCCTAGGTCACATTTTACTGGTTAAATATTGTTTAGTTGTATGTTTTCTCGAAGTAGACTGGTTGAGAACCTGAGAAATCTCATATTTAGGCAGTCTGTTATAAAATCTTTGAAACAGCTCAAGAAATGTCTCTCTCACTTTTTGCACAGACTGCAGAAATATAGTAGTTCTTGACCAATCTGGTGGGGAAGTTGAAATGATACAAAATACATTGAACAAATACAAGTATCTTTAAATTTAGTTGGAAGTATGTACGGTTTAAGTCACTGTAGGTGGTCTCAGTAAAGCCATTTCAGATGCGGAAAAGGGGTAGTGTTTTCATTCCCTTGTGTTATATGTACATTATCATGGTTCAGGTTAAACTATTTCCAAAATAATTGGAACATGAGGAAGTTGGTTACCAGCAAAGTTAATTCAACCTGCCTCCTGCTGTAAACCTTTTACTCTCTAGAGAGGATACATTTTGTTAAAAAAAAAAAAAAAAGTAAAAAGGAGACATAAAGTAGAAATGTGTTGTTCTATCGTGTAATTAAGTAACTGACATCTTTTTATGATAATGCATTTGGGTGGTCTGTTCTTGAAACACTTGATTTGTTAGGAAACATTACCATTTCTGCAAGTAATCTCTCAGCCCTAAATATTTTGAAAAAAATTTGCATTGCGGTATTTCATCAGTGCATTACTCACCAGTTAAACTCTCTGAACTGCTGTCGCTTGGCATTGGAGAGGGCTTCCAGGTTTTTTTCTATCAGCGAAAACTTCTGTAAATTATAATATTGCTTGGCAGAGCATAAAGAATAAGTACTAGAAAACCAGATGATTTAAGAGAAAATAAGTGGACAGACTTGAATCTGATTTTGTTTTTCCTTGGAAAAAGAAGTCTCTGTAGTTTACAAAACATAGAAAGTTTGAAATTGCCTTCAGCCACAATGTTTGTTTAGGTGTGGTGACCCTTTTGTATCCTTGTTGTAGTTTCCTCTCAATCAGCACAATTCTGATTGTCCCCACTGGACACTGTGGAGATTTAGAGGCTTGCCTGCTGCAATGAACCTCAATGATTTTGAGGTTAGGCATGCTGCCACTGAGTCTAGCATCATTTTAACTGCCAGTGGTAATGAGCTGCTGAGTTTTTCAGATTAAAAGAAAACCAGCTTGAATCTATTTAAATATTATGCTAATGTACATAAACACTAATAGATTGAATAACGTTCCTGTAACCAAATCAATCTACCCAAAACCAATTTTTGTAGACTCAGCTGACTGTCAGGTTACTGATTCTGTGCACAAATGTTTAAACTTTAGGTACCAGCAGGAAATAGCTAATGCACTCGATACTTCTATAGTTTATAGTTGGTGAAGGGTCAATATTAAAGCGTTTCTGTGATGCAGTTGGTGAAAACAGTCCATGATGATTTTTCCCAAGCCTGATTTGCAACACTATTGCTTTATTGTTCTGAATTCATAAACATCTGCAGAATCAATTTTTGCAAAAGAAATATACTCATGGAAACCCACCTGGACTTTTTAAAAAATACAAAAAAAAAAAAAAAAAAAAGAGAGAGAAACAAAAATAAAACCAGAATCAAATTATACTTATTTGCTTAAAGATTTTAAAGGTCAAGATTCTTCTCAGTTTATTTTCTGTGTGGTTCCACTGCTATTAAGTTACAGGTTTTGTTAAAAAACAAAAATGATGATTAGAGTTGAAGTAATCTGATGCTTGAGTTATTAGGAAATTTAGGACACTGTTAGATGTCCTTCTTTAGGACATTCAGGAATCATTATGCTATCATCCCCTTACTCCAAACAAGAGCAAAGGTGGGACGTGAAACTAGAGCCCTTTGCTTCCCTCTCTTTCACTCTGTGCATGCTGCTGTAGCAGCAGCCAAGCTGCGTGGCGCGAGTAGTTAAATACTGTGGCTGTGTCCTGCAAACGGGGATTTGATCGCTCGCACACGAGGCCTGAGCTCACACAGTGGGTACGA
>NW_009235119.1:48536-81129 GCF_000690835.1 Fulmarus glacialis
AATCCTCTCTTGTCATGGCTCAGAGGCATGCTGATGCCTCCTGCTAATGCTCAAGTTTCTGCTGACTGTCTAGACAGTTTCCATTCGGTAACTCTGCTTTTGTTTCTTATGACACTCTCTGTCTGCAAAGACCATGCTCATCTCTGACAAGAACATTCTCTGTGGCTTGATTAAGTTAAAGTGATCAAAAACTGTAGAGGCAGGTTTTCCCTATAAGGTTTGTCTTGAGTCCTTAGTTATATGCCTTCGGCAAGTTGTTCATCATTCTTGAAGTTAGGAATAAAGGTTTTGATTTAAATAGGAAGATCAGACAGTGCACAGCTCCTACCATTCGCAATAATTTTGCCTGTTCTGAGGGGAAAAAATGCCAGTGCTGGAAACTCTTTAACTATATTATTTCTCAAGCCAGTAGAACTTCAATGTGTCCACCATGTATACGTTTACATTGTAGAGCCTGATTTATGATGACTGTTTAAAAAAAACCCCACAAACCCCCACAAAAAAACACACCCCCCTCCAAACCCCACCCCCCAATATGAATTATTCTTGGCAGATATCTCTTGAAGCTGATAATAAAGTAAATACCAGCAGTTCAAGAAAATATAATTCTGTATTGGAAAAAACGGAGAAATATTGATGCTTTGTGAAACAAAGTGTTTGCTTTAGCCACTGCAGACTCTTTACTTCATATTTCTAAAGTCCTGTGAGTTTCACAGGACTCCTGATACAGATGCTGATTGTAACTTCCTTTGGGAATGGTACTATTGATTTTCATTTAAAAGTTAAATTTTTGACAATAGTAGATATATCTTCATAGCTTTGTTTCCTGGTACCAAGAGAAGAAAGTGGGCTTGTTGTAGCAAAAATGGGCCATCTTTCTTACTGTCTTCAACTTGAAAATATTATTGCAACAACCAAAATGAAAATGGAGCCAAGTCAGGGTTTGTGTGGAACAGCCACAAGCTGTTTCAGAAGTTACCCCACAAAACATTGATTGCTGGCCCTGAACTCCAGTGACAGATCCAGCAGTGTGAATGCGCCTCTTTACTTTCTGAGCAAAGTAAAATGTGCTAGTATAGTCTACTGATGAAGACAGTTTAAAGTAACTTTTTCTTTGAGCTGAAATGTACTGGAGCTTATACAATTAACTACTTTATCTTGCTAAATTGAGTGTGTGTGTGGGGAATGACAGTAAAAACATCTGCAGCACGGTAACTTTATATACTGCTACAGCTGTTAAGCAAGAAGATACCTGATTCCCCTTGGATCCATTTGTATCTGAGATTTGAGAAAGGAAGGCACTTGTACCTACATCAAGTGCTGTGTGAGAGTTGGGATATGCCATGTTCAAGCATTATAACCTTGCATCCTTCAAATGTTTTGTTAATCTTGCTATGATATCTTGGATCTAGATAAAATAAAATCACTTGTACAAATATAAGGTCCCCGGTCCTGTTTTGGATCATTCATAGTAATTTCTTTTTTTAGTTCTAAAAGGAAAGTTATTACTATTTGTAGTATGTTTGAATTCCTTCGTATGTTTTAATCATAATTCATGTAATTACATGTGAAATGCTCCAAATACATATTTTTTTTTTCTTGCTGCGCGCTAGGGTTTGCTGTGATTAGATGATTTTTGAAACTTAATCAGTCTCCTCTTTGGGTCACTTACATTAGTACTGCATAGAAATATTTATATTTGGATCAGATGATTTTCAAGTTGCCATAGGAATGTCTAAATGTGAGTAGATGTGGAACAACACTGTGTCTTTGAACTGCATAGGCAATACTGCTTCCTAAGCGGATGATGGCACAGTTTTGCGACACTCTGAGCTGGAGCGATGGCTGCTTTGGTGACCTGAACGTGTAAAATAATGTGTAGCAGAGACCTGCAACCCTGCTACGTGAAGTTCAACCTCTCATTTTCACTCGGCACTTCTTTGGCTCTGTCAGAGTCGCGTCAGTTGCTTGAGCCAGGACGACAGCCCTCCGATTGAGCTCTGCTCAGCTTGTGGATGCGTGAGTACAGTGAGGGCGTCTGTTAGATGGAGGGTCTGCAGAGACGCTGTTGGGGGAAGGGGGGTCACTAGAAATATATTGCAGCTGCAATGTCATGCTCTCCCTCCCTCCTACGACTTTTCAAAGTGAAACAGTGAAGAGAGGGGGAAAGCGGGCCTCTCGTGCCCTTAGACCAGAATGGCTTCACGTCTACGAGCTCACTGGCACGCTGCTCTGAAATTGGTTTGAGTGCTGCAATGTGCAGCACCTGGGTTAATCTGCAAGGAGGCAAACGTATCGAATGGGCAAGTAGTAACGGGTTTCCCCATAGCTCAAATGAAATACGGTTTCAGACAAAACTTGTTAGTTGCGTCTCAGCTGATGGCGGTAAGCCCTGTTCTGTGACCTGCTCCTCTTTGTTTCATGGACAGACTGCTCTTAAGGCTTTGTCAGGTAGTTCAGTGGATGTTTGCCTTTGTTGTTCGAAAAATTGTGGGAAAATCAGTTTTATTGGGGGGAAATATGTTCTGATCAATTATAAAACTCCAACTGCGGACTGTAGTGTGGACAGTGTACTGTCAAGGATCGTATGTATACCAAGGCATGCAGCAAAGGATTAAACAGACATGCAAGTAAATCTCTCCCATAAAAAAGATATTGTGTTATATTGTATATGACCTGTAGCCCAAGACACTTTTATGAACTGCTTATCCACTGCCATCCCAACCCTACTCCTCTGTCTGGTACCAGCACTCATTATAAATCATCAGTGTTTCTCTCTTTCTCTTAATATCTTCCTGCTCTAGTTGCATTCTATTTTTTTATAATCCTTAAATTAATATTAAGAAAAAGATTTCTAAAAAGACTTTTTTTTTGCCTTTAGATTATGCTTCATTCAAGTGATTACCCTGATTTTAAGGATAGTCAGGGTAAGAGAACTGCTCTAAGAACCATCTGTCTGGACTTACTAAATGACCGAGAGGGTGTTTGTCTGGGTGATCTGCATTTAAATTGTATCATCTTATCCTCATTATCTTTTTGTGTGATTGTCTGGGGATTTTTCTGAAGGATTCCTTTAGCATAAATCACAATGTATGATTTCTGATACCTCATTTTTGTCTGTGTGGCTTACACCAGAAATATATTAAATTTGGTCTTTAGAGTCCTCTTGGGTCATTCTTTTTTGTGCCTTTATGAATTAAATCCCTTTCTCCCTCTCCTCTTTTTTTTCATCCCTGGATTATTTGTCCATTGGAAAGAGCTGATGTCTGAAACTTACAGGAGTGTGTGTTCCCCAGGCTTTCAGAGTGTATTTGTGTTAACATATTAATGTGTTTTTTCTCATATAATCTAATGATGGTGGCATTTTTAATCAGTTTTGAAGGACCATTCTGAAACAGCCTGTGAAATTTGAAAAATACTCCAAAAGGAGCTGTCTGACTAGGTCTGAGATACTCATTAACAAACATCCATAAATTCATAATTGCAGACTGGCTTCCTTGTTTACCATTTTTCTTTCATAACGACAATGAGACATGACAGCTAGTCCCAGCGGATTACTGCGCTTCTCGGCTGGTTGATGTCACTCTGCCTTTAGACCTGCATCTTGCAGAGCAACCAAGGGACTCACTGATCTTCTGCAAATGTGCTACCTGTCACGTCTTATTGTCTTAAAACAGACCCGTCTGATTACTGAAATGGAGAAATATTTGTGCATAAGGGTTTAAACTCATCTTAAAAAGACTGCCTCTGCTTCTAATACAGATCCAAAATTGAGATACGGTTTAAATTAAGAACATAGGAAAAATGTTTCAGTTTTAAAGATTTTGTTTGCGAATCTGCATTCCTTTATTTTGGTGTTGGTAAAAAAACCAAACTGTGTCTTTCAAATAGATTGAGGTCTTCCACTCTAGCAGAAGTCTTCTCATTACATGTTTGTTACTTGATTTCTACTCAAAATTAAAATTCTGCTGCTCAGTCAGTAATTTTTCAAGGTGAAGTGAAAACCCAGTTCCAGACTTTCTCAAATTTAACTGGTTTGCTGTAAAATTTGGTCAGAATTTCATATCCTGGTAAGTACAATTACTTTTTTGGCCTTTATATTAACATGCCTTTGTACATTTATTATGATTATTAAGTAAATGCTGTTTTTGTGTTATAAATTCTTTGGACTGATCTGGACGTCCCCAGATACTTCTCAGTTGGCTGCTATGTTCTGGATTCTGGACTGAATTTTAAACTGGTGTTTGGATCTGCTCAACTGTGCCGCTTAAACTCTAATTATCATTTTTGGACTAGAAGAGCAAGCAGAATTTTTCCCCGAAGGTTTGGATGTGTTCATCATTCAGCCTTAAAACTGTTAAGCTTGCAAACAATTTGAATTTGATTACTCTTCTGCAGAGCTGTGTCCTCCAAACAAAATTAATGGCAAAACGCTTTTGAATTTTTCTGGGAACAGAATAGGGCTCTTACAACCTTGTTCACTGTGCTTGTTTTTCTGAAATTGTCTCAGAATTGGTATTGCCAGTGTATTTGCAATGATGCTTTGGCCTTTGGGACACATGGCCGGTTAGTCCACCAATATGGTTCTGCCAGCGAAGAGCAGGTTTAGCCACCCACCCGTGAGGATCCCAGCTGTGCCAGGAGACCGTGATACCCGCGCAGCTGGCGGAGGTGTGTGTCACCCCCGGGGCCCTGTCTGGGGACCCTGCTGGGGCACGGTGCCCCCCGCCAAGCCCCGAGCGCCCATCACATCCCTCCCCGCCCCGTGGTTGGCCAGGTACACCAGGCACATCCTTTCTCACAGAGGCTTGTCTGTCACTGGCTCCTGTCAATCAAGTGGTGTTTGCAAATTCTGCGTGATCCTTGCACAAGTACCTGGTATTTCCCCCCCTTGTCCTCCCCCCACAAAATATTAAATGCTGGATCACTGAAACAGCAGTAAAAACCCCCAAACGTTATCACTGGGACAAGAAGCAGTAACTTGGACTAGTTTCTGAATATTTACCTTTATTATTAATTTAGTAATTAGTAAATAAGTAGTAAGGTGATGCACACTAGTCATCTTGGTTTGATACCTCACAAATTTCAGCCACCGTTTTTAAGGGAAGACAACAGCCTTTGTCTGGAAAAGCGACATTGTGAGCCATTCCAGCCCCATCTTTAATTACATGAGGCTGGCTTCTAAGACAAGAAGATGTAATTGCAGAAAGACACAAAATATCTCCATAATTACCAGTTTCATGAAGTACTTGAAAATGATGAGAGGGAGCATATTGCAAATCTCTAAAAATAAATAGTTTGTAAAGTCATAATCATTATAAAACAGATTTACTTGTGAAGACAGTATTACACGTTAAGGGTAGTCTGTCACTTACAAAGTGTAGTACATATGTGACTTGAAAAAACAAGCCGGTAAGAGATGTATTAATGACGAATTTTATTTCTTTCTGTCATTTTAATGGATGTAAAATTGTGAAAATTAGGAAGGAATTGATAATCATTTTTAAAATTTAATTTAATCCTGAAGACATTTTTTGCAAAGAAAACCTAGTTTTTGAAAACATGAGCCTACTTGTATTTTGTGAAAACAAAGCAGAATAATCCCCTTCATCAATAGGTAATCTCTCATCTTGACCACCCCACCAGTTCTTGTTTTACTTTTTCTTTCTTTTTTTTTTAACTTTAGATTCTATTGCTGGCTATATTGGAAAACTACTAAAATACTATCATTTTCCAGATAATGTTCTTAACTTCTTGGCATGTGTTCCTTCTTTCAAACCCCTCAGGATAATCCGCAGCTCCACAAAAACATGAGTCAAATACATTACAAATTTCCCTTAGAGAATCAACATCTTTTCCAGCTGTTTGGATGGTCTGTCTAAAACCTGACCAGACCTCTCATCTCCCAGTATTGTTTTGGGCTTTTATTTTTTGACTTTGATTTGTTTAATGTTATAATTTCTAAACTGAGCCAATAATTTCAGTCTCTTTGGTTTTCTTTACAATACTTACACTGGACAATAAAATGATCTATTATCCAAAGAAGGTTGCATTGTTTTCAGCTATTTCTATTCACTAGTGCAAAATTTCTTACCCATGTCAACAAACCCCCTTTTAAAATCCTCCCCAGGCAGTTTTGTACATTATTTATGGATTAAAGTATCTCCCAACCATATTCCTGAATAGACTTCTACTTGTTTTGATTGGTTTCAGATAGGTGCAAAGCAATTATGGGGGCCGTATAAAGCTCTTGGTAGATGTTCTATTTTAAATAAAGTTCTGGCAACTGAGTAAGAACGCATTTGTGATCATTCCAGCTAATTCCTTGTGTATTTTGTCTGGCAAGGTAGTATAAATCTAGTTGTAACAGCTTTAAAGATTGGCAAGTTACCTAGTAAGCAGCCTAAGGTGGGAATTGGGCCTCAAACGTTTTCCATCTCAATTAGCAAAAATAAGCTTAGCCCCCAGCCTATCTACCCAGGACCATTTATTTTCTTCTAACCCTTAATAAACCTTCATTGACTGTGGAGAAAGAGAATTATGTTAAGAGAATCCAGAGCTGGACCAGTTAATATCCGTGAACAGTACGATCTCCTGCTCTATTTTTCATTTGTTGCCTGCAAGGGGAAGAAAGCAAAGGAGGTTATAACCATAGTAACGCTATGTCCCAAATCTCACAATATATTAGATCATACTTTTAAAGTGCACTATTAAATGGTAGCCAGCGATCAGGAAAGTGTTTGTCACTTGAGTTGCCCAGGTCTCTCTCAACGGAGGCACTAATTGTGTGCTTTTGTGCTCAGTGACGGACGTTAGCTGCTGGTTCCTCCTGACGATGGCGATTAACACAGCAACGGCTCTTTGACGTTATCGGCCACAAACTGCTGAGCGTTCAGCAAGCTGGGGGCTGGCTTGTAGCTGTAGGACATAGTGCTGTTCTGTGGGCCTCTGGCAGCCCTGCTGAGGATCTCAGTCTTATGCCTGGCCCAACTCTGAAGACCTTGATCAGTCCTGCTGGGTGCTGGGTTGCTGTGGGTATGTGCCAGTGGGCTTTCAGCCTTTCCTTTCCCTCCTCCTCCCCGCTGTCTCTGGCTGCTGGCCCTCTTCTCCTGCAGCTGGGTGGGGGGAGCTTGTCCCACCCCCCCAGCTCCCTCCACTCACCCTGCTTGCCTCCCTGCCCCGAACTTCCCCACCACTGCCTCTGCTGCAAGTTACCACCCGTGGCATAACCCGTGTGGATGCTCACCACCCTCATTCCGTCTGTAGGCTTAAAAAAAAAAAAAAAAAAAAAATTAAAAAGCATACTACTGGTGTTGAAGCTAGCCCAGACCATTGTAACTGAACCAAGTAAGCGAACAAGTACTCGAGCAGTTTTGCCAACAGATTGCGGGGAGAGGAAATCTTTGGCATGCCAGGGGAAGGAACTGACATGCGGCAATCACAGCTGGGTTAAGAAATCAGTCATCTTCTCGGGGAGCTCAGCTGCAGGCAGCACCAGCGGCACAGTCACCACCCCGCGCACGGCACCCGGCAGCCTTCTGCAGCCCCCGGCCCCACCGCACGCTCGCCGGCTGGGGAGAATGCTCTGTAGCTGCGCACTGCCGCGTTCAACCGCAGTTTGCAACACGTGGAAGTTGAGCAGCTTCCAGTTTTTGACCGTTGTCTTTCAGAGATGTTTAAAAAGTTGGCACCTGTGCACTTGCCTCAAAAACAAACAAACCAGCCTCCAAAACACAAACAAAAAAACTTCAGAAAAAAATCTGGCAAAATGTAACGAATCCTTTCCCTCACCTCCCTTATCTGCAAGTAATCATAACATGCTTGCTTTTGCATCGCCTGTAGGCAACTCAGCACAACCTGGGGGTGAGTTCAAGAACCACGCAGATGACTCTCCATAGCGCCTGTGTTCTCTGAGATGTCCTATATACCATATTTTAAACGTGCTGCACATTGAACTTTGTGTGTGTGTGTAGTTTGAGTTGGAGACATGAAAGAAAAGGTCATTTTCTGAAAGAAAAGCTGTTTTGGGGAGAGCTTTTTGCATTGCTGGTGAGTCCAAGATGAGCACGGTCAGCAGGCCTGAACACGGTGAACGTTAGTGCTTCTCTTCTGCTAAAATGTTACCTGCAGATATCCTCATGATACTATTTGCGTGTGTGTAGAATTATGTGTGGATCTGATATAGTGGGTGTCTGTTTCTAAAATGCAATATATAATGTGTTTTGCATGCAGTGAAAATTTGAATCTCCTTGTCAATCTAGACACCCGAAATTATGCCAGGGACTTCTCTGTGAATTTAGGAGGTCTAATAAAATTTTATTTAGTGCTATTCATGTGGGGATTAAGGTTTAACTGTTATTTATGGTATTCTTTAAAAATAACCTTACCTTGGTGGCGTTTCAAAGGAATACGAAAATCCTTAGGGCCCAACATCCTGCAGTGGGGAAGCTATTCAGTTAAGCTGAAGAGGTCGTAATGTTGACCTGTTTGTAAGAAAGCGAGCACTTGCTATTTGATCAGAGTTTGAACTCGGAAAAAATCTGTGCTGTATGTTTTATACATACAGGTATTCTCTGGCTCTTAGGGCTGTGAATGGCTATTTGATAAAAGCTTTAGCATTTGCAACTCTGACTGTGGAAACTTTCTTGTTTTGTGAATCCAGCTGATTTACTGGGACATAAGTTAATATTAGTCTTTCTCATTAGAAAGACTGCATTTAGCTTCTGGCAGTGTGCAGAAGTCGTTATTGTCACATGTTTAATTTCTGAAAATTAAGGTTTTCAAGATAAACATGGAAAGAAAAAACTCTGGACACTTCATTAACAGGAAAGTAGTTGAAGTTCTGCCATAAATGCTTATGAAAAACTGTATAATACTGTTTGGCCCCATATAATTTCCTGGGGAATTCAGATCCTTGAATAAGTAACGGTACTTTTATAATATTCTGTGACAGACAGAGCATGCTTGTTATGTAAACATAGTTACTAAAGATACTAGGACAGATGTTTAATACTATAAATTGATCTTACTTGAGCATAAAATTGACCGAAGTCCTTTTGAATACTTTCTAATACACCTAATGCTTATGCCAAAAGTGCAGAATTTATCTGCATCTTTGACCTTTATTAAACCTTTTTGTGTTGAGTATACGTTTCTGAGCTGTGTCTCAAGTTGCAAGCTGCTTGCTTTAGAAAACCAGCCCATAAACTTTTCTTAACATGTAATTGAATCTCATTTTCAGTGCAGAAGAACAATAATGCTAGGTGAGCATTGATCAAGATATTAAACACTTGAGGTGGTACGTTTCTTGTGACATCTTATAAGGAACATGAATTCTCACATTTTCGCTGTGTGGTCGTTGGTTCTATCAAGTGTATGTGTGAAGCACATTCTGAAAGAAATTGCTGGTATAATGGCACTTGCCATGAGGAACAGGAAAAAATGAAGCTATGACCACACGGTCAAAGCTCCACCAAAACTGTTGGTGTTACTCTAGCTCTTATTAATGAGTGATTGCCTCCCCTTCTGTTAGGAGGATGGTGATGCTGTCTAAGACTCAATATAGGTCTTTGTTCTCTCTACCCCTGCAACTTCTTCAGATTGTAACTACTGGATAGTTCCTTACCTTTGCATCTGCATTTTGGAGTTTCTTATTGCTACAGTAGGGTCTTGAGTTTGCCTATGTTTATGTAGGCACATCCTCTTGGCTAATGGCTATTGTCTTTGCCAATAGCATCTGACTGATTTTTAAGGCCAAAAAGCAATAAATCTATGTTTCTAGTACAAACTTCTTTTGCTTCTTATGAGCTAGAAAGAAATGGATTAAACCTCAAACAATATTAAATATCTCTCAGGTTATTAATGATTAAAATCAATGGCAATCTGTATTTTGCCAGTCTTAAAATAATACTTTCTTGTGTCAACTATTTTGTTGATGAGGCTTTTTAATAGATTAATTGGGCAACCAGTGAACCTTGCCTAAGCATGTCACTGTGTGCTCTAAGAACAGTGTGTCTGCAGCTTTTGGATTAATTGTAGCTGTAAACATGCTACTGGCAGATGTCTTTTCTCTTGGGACATTGCACCTACTGCATACTATTTCTTCTTCCAACTTGACTGCCGTATTGGGGCATGGTGATCAAGAAACTTGGGTTGCTTTGGTCTTGGTTATCTTGGTTATGATAACGTTGGTTATCATAAAGCTGAAAAAGTCCCCCAAATTATTATGTTGAAACAGTTCTTTGTTTAAAAAAGAAAAAAACCCTTTTGTTGAAACTGAAATATGTTGTGGGAACCTGTCAGTTTTAATGGTACAGCTATTGAAAAGCTCAGTATTTTGTTTTATTTTATATTGAAAAGATTGTTCTAGTGTTCTCTGAAGTAAGGTAATATTGAAGATGAAACAAAGGTATTCAAATAATAGTTGAAATGTTACATTTTGAAACCTAAAAAACTAAAACTATCAACTTTTTCAAATCAGTTGGGAATGGTAATTTTGTAGCCGAGACTTCCACAGTCTCAATTTTTGAATTAACTGTCATAAAATTTCCAAATATTGGAACTAACTAAAAAAAAAGAAGAAATTCTAGCTTCTGACAGTACTATTGTGAGCTTTTTGATTTTCCCATAGTTGTACACTAAATAAGACACAATCATTATAGAGTAAAATATATTCAGTGATAGATATAATTCTGCTTTCTTTCTGAACCCAAATGTCCCAATGTGACTGAAGATTTAATTACAGGAAGTATGATAATGAAGTTCTCAGGTTCTGTACAGAAGCTCATTACAATCAGTTGATCAGCTGAGAGCATGGAAGAACCAATTACTGGCTTTGTTTGGGGTTTTTTTTCCCTGTACAATCCTTTTTAACTTAGTACAGGGAGGAGATTATGAGTTTCAGATAAGTTAATTTAAGACACTTGGGTTCTGGGGTACCAAAACAGTTATGAACTTCAGTGCTTCCTCTATTCCTGGTATTTAATTCTTCAGTCCTTAGAAAATCACAGCAAGGTTTTTTTACTTCAAATTTCCTAATCCCTAAAACAGGCTTTGAGATTCTTGTCCCAGGAATGTGGTGAGAACTCTCATTATTAAAATATGTGATATTTCCTTCTTTATTACTGTCATGTCACAGGTGAGGTTTTGCTTTAAAACAAATATCCTTTGAGGAATTGTTTTTGAACGTGGTTTCCTAAAAAAACAAAGCTCATGTGATGGTGCTTTCTGCATGTGTGTGCCTGCCTGTGTGCCCTACTAGCAATAACTTTGACTTCTGTCCAACATCAATATCTCTGAGTGCTCTCCTGAAAAACAAGTTTACTCCATGCTAGATACCAAAGAATCAGTGCAGGACACAAATCTGTGTTTTACAGAAAACCGTGTTTTACTCGTTCAGCTGCTTGTGGAACCACTTGTTTCTTATGTAACATATGGGTCTAATTTGTTTCTTTTCCAAGTTGAGAAAGATTGTTCTTTTTAAACTGATGTTTGCATGACTTTGTCTTAGTCCAGGCTGGATTGTTTTGATGGGGAGTTGTGAGATGACAGATTTGGTTCTTGTACAGGTGTGTAAGCCAGGAGATCTGGCCCTGTTTTTGTATAGACTTTGTATGATCTCTGTTCCCAGTTCTCCTGTATGATGTTGGCTTGGAAGTGTGGACACTTGTCTGACGTTAGTGACCATATCACCTATTCTTTGGTTCTTTGGATTTCAAAGAGGTATTTTAGATTCTATAATTTATTTCAGGATGTGTTAGTTGATATCGTGAGCATGATTCTCTATTGTCTCCAGCATCACTGGCAAGCCGCTGACATTTCTGTCGTTGCAAGCCCAGTTATCCAGCCATACCTGCCTCCAAGCTTCAGCTGAAAGCTGAACAGAGGAGAGAGGCATTTCTCCTTTGAACTATGTTTACCTTCCCCTTTTCAGTTCAGCATATCCCCTGCATCAGTCCTGGGGAAGCTAAGGGAGCTCTGCCGCTCTCTGGTTACCCTACATAATTGTTACTTACCGGTTTTCTCTCTTTTTTGTAACAGCTTTACCCCAGACGCCCTGGTCTTCCGCCTGGACAAGGGTACTATTTCCAATGTGCCCCTGCCTTTCCGGGGGGCTCTGCAGCGGCAGCCAGCAGGCTGCAACGCGGCCCCTCTCCTGCGCTCCTCCTCCTAACCTGTGTTGTGTCACCTGTGTCACAGCCGATGGACTTTCCTTAAAAAGGAAGCGCTTGTATCATTATGCGGACACTATTTTAATCCGCTACCTAAAATATAAAGGACTGATCTTTTGGAGTTAGGCTTTTAGCCTTCCCAAAAATAAATTGCCTGTCTTTGAAAACCAAATAATATTTCCTTAATTAAAAATATATAGCTTTATACTTTGCTACACTGTCAGTGAAAAATAGGAGTAGGACTTTCAGACTGCATTTAATACTGTCCTGAGGCTTTTATTCACTAAATTGTCAAATAGTAGGTGTTCAATCATTTATTTTGATTTCTTAAATTGAAATAGCATAAACTGGTAGCTAGTAGTATCTTTGAGGAGAGTTTAGGGAACTTTTTTTTCTTATTACGCACATCCATAGTACAGCAAAGGACTCATCAGGTCCTGTTGTCCCCAGGGACACCATCTTTGTTTCAGCTCATTTCATTTGTAATCACCTGACAGGAATATTTCCACAACTTTCTGAATTACCATTCACTTTCATAAGGAGATGGATAAAGGCTTTCTAATAAAATTCTATTGTTTGACTCTAACTTTGAGGATGTGTTTTCAAGGTACTGTGGTTCAGCGGAAAATAGGCTCGCCCTTTTAAATGTGTGCTGCTTGTAGGCCAGGTTCTGAATCCAAGCTGTGCTTAGCGCCTTGATCTCAGGCTTGTTCTGTTTGGTTTGGTTTCATTAATTTTCCACCACAGCTAAAACGCCAGTGTTTTGTCTATTAGGAAAAGTGCTATGAGGTTCTGCATGGAAGAGTATGTCTTATTTTGTTTATGCAGATAGGTTTTATGGATTATTTCCTCTTTTATCTGCCATCTGTTGTTGACTCCTATTCTTTCTGGAGGTTCTTCCCCTCCAACCCTCCCAAATATTTCCTTTTTTAGCAAATACAGCAGCTCTTCTTTTGTGTGACCCTGAAGAATCCAGTCTGTTATTCAGTGTATTTGCCACTTGCATAAAAAATGTTTGAATAACAATGACAAGAGTTGTAAAAAATAAGTATATTGCTTTAGGCACCTGACCAATACATTCTGAGTGCCTATTATCTTCTGCTGAAACTGAAAGTGTTTTTGTTTTTCAAGAATCAAAATAAGATATCCATGGAAAAAAGTGGGAAGTGTTGTGTATTCATTAACGAAAGGCAAGTTGTGGAACTCATTTCTGAGTTCCATAGAACTAAATGTAAAATAAGTTCTTAATACATCTAGCTTTGCTTATTTAACTTAGAACATAAGCTACGTATTTTGAAGGCAGACATATATATTAGACAAAGTAAGTGGTCTGCATGGCATGAAATAATTTGAGATTTTTATTTCCCTTCTTTTTGCATTCTGTCATTTAAATAGGTATATTTTTATGTGACATAGTATTAAGCATAGATTGACATAAGTATTTCACACTATTGCGAACAAAAAATGGAAATTTAAGAAGAAATCTGTAGTTACAAAAACTAAGCTGACCATTTCAATGTCAATTCATTCATTCCAATTCATTGCATTAAAACATGAACATCTTCACATATTGATAGCTCTGACATAAATTTAACTCTGACATTATCAGGGGTGGAATGTATATTAAGCCTTATTCCCTGTTGTATCAAATGTGCTTTTTAATTCTTACATCTGGGATCTCTTTTTTGTCATAGCTGTATCCTTTACAGTAGTGTTAGTAAAATAGTCATAACTGAGTATTTATTTGGATGAGGATTAGATACTGGTATTGGGAGAAACACATTACCACTGCATGTGACATTGTCGTTCAACAGCACAGAGGCTGAGCATGGCTTCAGTTACTCTTAGCACTGGTGAATGGTCACATTGCTGGTCAAAGAAACATAATTGTCAGAGGAATAAGCCTTAAATTGGGATGATGAAGTATTTTTTATCAAATTGCAATAAACTAACATAAAGGAGGATTGTTTTGTGACATGGCAGTGTTATCCTCTAATACCTGTGGCAATATGTCTGACTGAACTAAAACCATTTTACTGTTAGTCTGCTGTCTTTATTAGAAGAGAGTGGGTTTCTCTGTGAAGCTTTGCAATTCATTTAAATTAAATTGTAACTGTGATGACAAGTGCCTTGTTTGAGTGCTTTTATGGGGTGTGTGCCCTTGAACGCTGCAAGGATGCAAAAAGCATTGTGCTCAAGTAACTGAGATTCAAATGGTCAAATTGGCATGAAAATTTCAAATATTGGGCAGAAGTCGTAGCAAGAGTTAGCTACCATCAGAGTACAAAGCTGAACTCGGGGGTCTGGTGTTTGTTCCGTGGTTAATGGGCACCTGTGAATCCCTCCTTGGGGAGCGTGCTGGTGGGCGAGTGCCCGACAAGTTGGTTTTGCAGCCACAGTCATCAAATACTGCCATCAAATTTTGCCAAAGGCGTATAAACAGACCTGTAAAAGATCAACCCTGGATCGATAAAGACAAGCGATGTCAAAGAATACATAGAATCTGAATGGGTGTATAATATTGCAGGAATTAATCTTATTTTTAAGCTATGCTATGACTTTTTGAGTATTCAGGTGTTTGAAAATAACAGTCCATAGAGCCTTACTACTGTAACAGATGAGCGTAGGTAACTTTTTATGACTAACACTTCGTTTGTTGGCGCGTTATCTTTTCAACTTGCTAGGTCAGTGTCTGCAATCACTAAGGACTGTTTGAGGGGACTTTCTGTTTTTTACAAAAAGGAAGGTATGTAAACACGAAGGGCCAATCTGGGCCAGCTACTAGTTGGTTTATGTCCCCTGAGACCTTCCTGTGAACTCCATGTGGCAGGAACTTCTGCTGAAGTACTGCATGAGTAAAATCTCAAGTTACTACTTTTTGGATCCACCGTTGAATGACTGACAGGAAAAAGCAAACAATGCCAAAAAGGGAAAAGTAAAAAAAAATTCCACAGACTACCATTTTCTTTTGTCTGTGTGTCTTCAATCAGGTTTAGACAAGCTTAAACATCATCTATTTCCCCTAAAATTCACACTCTTAATGAGGCAGGCAGAGGCAAGCAGAATTACTGAGTTGGAGGACTCTTAAAATGTCTTTGATGCAAGATACCTTCTACTTACCAAAAGAGTTTAATTTAAACAAATTAATTCCTTTCACATAATGGAAAGATCAAGCAATGATTAAAAAAAGCAGGGCCCTCCTGCTCTCCCCACCCTCAGAAAATCATTAAACAGTTCAGGCAGGTGAAATCAGTGGTGATTGTCCAAAAGTTAAGACCAGGCGGGTGCTGTGGGTGGCTTTTTTGTTCACTTTTCCTGTGAAAACTAGGGCAATTTGCTTAAAGCGACAAAAGAATTTGAATTGATTCTTTCAGACAGCTGCTGCAGAAGATGTATTGGAGAAAAGTGTAGAAATCAGAGGCGTTAGAGAAGATCACAAGCATCTGACCATGCTTCAGAGGTAGTGAAAATATTCAGATGGCAGAGATGTGGCACAAAGAGACCTGGAAGAGAAGAATAAGTTTCTTCTGAACAGTTCTCTTTATATGAGGGAGAAAAAAAGCTCTCGGTGTGTTTCTACTTATTTTTGCAAATCAGCTTGTTACTGTGTTAGCAGACTAGAAGTCACACCCAAACACAAGACAGGATTTACACAAATAGCTGCTCTTTATCAAAGTGATGCTGAGCATCCAGTTATCCTACAGTGACTGATAAAGCTGTAAAATCTTACAAGTTTCCCCAAAACTTCCCATTAACTTTTTTCTCTTACTCTCTCCTAATAACAACAAGAAGAATTTGGTATTTTATCTGTTGTCAAAAATCCAGTTAAGCACTAAAGGCTTTCAGAAAGAACACCTTAATATTTGTTGTTTAATGTTTTATCAAACTCCATGGTTTGTCCCTGTGGGAGCTACAAAGTAGTGTATATCAGAAGTGCAAGGATTTACAGTTAGTGTGATCACCAGTGTTAGGTGGAGGTGTGTGCTGTTGGGGAGCTGTCTCCATCATTAGATTTATGTGAGGGCCTATTCTTATGCTATAGTTTTTTTAGTCATGATGCAACACAAAGGTCAGATAACACAACTGAAATTTCTTAAGGGATTTCTAGTTGCTGCTTATGACAACTTAGAGGTCTGGGTCCGAAACACGCAAGCTTTTGTGCCTGAAGCTAACTTCATTAGAAAACCTTAATGCTTCTCCAGATCAGGATGCTGCTTTTGTTCCTTTAATGGTATATCCAAATCTGACATCCTGGTCTTACTGTTTTGCTTGATTACGTTCATGTCATCAACATTTTATTAAATAATTTGGCTGGAGAGAACATCACTTTAGTACACAATCAAATATATATAATCATCAAATATATTGCATTGCACAATTTTATTACATATTATGATATTTGAGGATGAAATATTTTGCAAATATAATTCCTTCCATTAAAGAATAATGTGGCTTGTGATATTCCATTAGTTTTGCAGTTCAACTATATAAACCACAGGTGTATTAAATGAACAGAGCACTTCCATTTAACACTTTCTATGCAAATTATGCAGTTGTTTTTGTAAGGTATTATGATATGTAAAGAGGTGTCTGTTCCACTATTTTGCCTTAATGCTTAATTCCTTTGCTTTTATAGGCTTAAACCAGACCCTTTGTATTGCTTTAATGTATTTTTTGCATGTATTATAAACACACCCACACATGCATCAGTTCAACATTCCAGCAAGGCAGCTGATTCTAAAAAAATGTTGTTAAACAAGTTGAAACTGGTTGGCACATATCTGAAGAAAGATATCAAATAAAACTGGCAACTAAAGAGAAAGGGAAGTTGATATTGGCACTTCATCACAGAGGTCTCTAGGTAAAACATATGCAAAAGCCCTTAAAATGTAGTTCTACTTTGAAAAGTGACTATGTAAAAATGTCACCTTACTGAACAGATCTATTCCTTGTATGTACTCAGTATTGCATCTGCTTGCCCTTGTAATAAAATACATACTTTTTTCTTCGATTGCTTTTCCTTTTAACTCTTCGGTATCAACACAAACCTGGTTTGCATTTTGACATTTGTGCTACCAAAGGTGAGTCACTCTACACAGTTTGCAAAGGATTTTAGGTGCAAGTTCTCTGACGGATGGACTGCAAGAAAAGATCATTCCGAAGCTGTCAAATTCCAGCCCGAGTTTGAATTACTGGTACCTTAAACTTCATGTCTCCTCTTTTACCTTTTTGAATTTAAGTTATCCCAGTTCCTTTGATAGTAATGCTCAGATTGAAGTTTTAGCTTCAGTGGGCTAGTATTTCATGACAGAGCATAGAAAATGAGTTCTTGGAATTTAAGCCCGTGATTGTGAAGGGAGTAAATCTAATCTAAAGAGCATGGTATAGGAAGAAGGAGCCACTCAGCTATTTCTAGAATTACTTTCTACATCAGGAAAATACTTTCAGGTACAACTGGTACAAGTATTGCTTATATTACATAATTACTGGGGTTTTTTAAAGGTTTAATAATGTAGTATTGCAAGTAAGCTTTCAGTCTTGTCCTTTTGCCTTAAGTGTAAAGTTGATCATAAGAGTTTTTTGTTAGTAATTACCATTTTGCAGAATTCATTTGTCAAGGTAAGGGGTTTTATTGTATCTTTTTCTCATGATAGACACTTTATTAGGCATGCTGAAAATATGATTATGCTTGATCACCTACTTCTTACACCTCTGAACTGATCTTGCCATAGTGCAGATATTCATTTGTGTATCTTCTTAACTTGTCTGTGTGCTTACTTAAGTTTCTTGCCCTTACCAGATGTAAAGTAGCACTGAAATATGCAAGTAAATGAGAGGCATCTAACTATGTGTTAGCACTCTTAAAATCTAATTATCAGTGTTATTTGTAAATATGATTACCTGTCCTCCAGTCAACCTGTTTCTTTTGCAACTTTTATTTCTTTTATCTGACCTTGTATGATAGTGCTTCCCTTTTAAACTATATGAAAGAAGAGAAAAACATGTTCAGAACTGACAGAGACATGAAGAATTTCAATCTGGGCAACTGGCAAAAGTGTTATTACAGCACTTGGATAAGCTCCGAGCTTAAAACTTGAGGTTAAAATACTACATGAGTATCAATATTGCTATTTTCAGTCCTGATTAGGAAATGGGATGTTCCAAGAATTTTGAGTTGCTTGATGTGAATAAAAAAAGGTGAATATAGGTGAATTAGGGCCTTTTGTTTTGGGTATTTTTTCACAAAGAAAAATTTCTGAATGGTTTTAGATTCTCTGGGCATTGACACATCGGCTGGCACAGTGCAAACACACTTAGGTGATGTTACAGCTCCTGATGGGATCACGAAAGGGTTCAAAATTGCCTGGAGAGTGCTAGAAAGGCTTAAGAATTTGTTTTGTGATATTCTAAAAAAGCTAAAACGTAACCAGGATGTCTATTTTTTTTCTTGGCATTGTAAATCTGTAAGTTGGGGTGGTGTGACAAATACTGTTCTTCACATCTTCCTGGTTTTAGTGTTGTGACCCTGGAAGCGTACCTAGTATTTGGCTCCTGGGGTGATCATATGATCAGATGAACTAAAAAGCCGCGTGCTTCCACCAAGCTTGAGAAATGCGGCAGTGAAGCAATTGTATGCGTAGCAGAGGACATTGGCCTTAGCACCTTTTCTTTTTTTCTTTTAGTGAGATGCTAGTAGTCAGCAGTTTGCTGCTGATCAAAGCCATCATTGCAGCTAACGGAAGGAGCCATCTACATGCAGAACACTTCTCTCAGATATGCCTTTTGTCCCAGTCTGCTTTCCTTACACCTTTAAGAAGGTTTTCTAATTGATGGGTGTGCACTGAAAGAGGCACCTATGTGCTCATCTCTCCCTTTTCTACACTTGTGATACCATAGCAGTTTGTTTGTGAAACTAAATAGCTCTTTTTTATGGGTCAGGCTAAGTACTTTGGGATAAAGGTATGGATTATTCATATAATAATCCATACTTTAAAGCCCGTACTTTAAATGTGTTTTGTGGCCTGGCTTTCTGTTTATGTGATGTAGAGAATACACCAGGGAATTCGTGACAGTCATGATTTTTTTTTTTTTTTCCAAACAAAAAACTAAATCTGGTGAAAATTTTCTAATCTGGTACTTGTTACCATGACAGCCTAAAATACGGCTTTGTGTGTGTTTGTGCTATAAGCTGACTTGAGATGCTAACGTTAGCGAAAGTATGTTAAATTACTTTGCTTCCGTCCTCCCTGCAGTTTCTCTTCCAGCCTTCCCATGCCTCACACTTACTTTTGGATAGTATCTGATTGTACCTCGAGAAACAGGAGAGTTGCACGTATCCTTCAGCTCCAGTTTTTTGGATCCTCAGTGAACAGGGTCCATGAGTTACCGGTTACGAGTCATTGTAGTGATTACCTGAAATGCTGTCTGAAACGCCTCATGTGTGTTATGCAGGTTGTCAAATCAGGTGATCTAATGATCTCTCTGAATCTTAAATCCATGGACTGCAGTCTTAGTCGGCATGTCAACACTTTGGGGTTTTTACATATACAATTCAGTAATATCAGAAGTCTGACATGTCATGTTTTGATACACTGGACTTTCACTGGTCACAAAGAGAAAATGTCACACACAGTTTTTGGTGGGTTTTTTTTCATTGTAATGTGGGATCTGTTATGGCTATGCCAAAAATCTGTTGATGCAGTTTCTGTTGCCAATGCTTTGAATCAGGGAGGGGGAAAAACTCAAAATAAAAACATATGTCATAGAATTTAGGATTTAGATCTAAATGCCAGCTTCTCATGACGGCCATAGACATTATATGTTGGTAGGAAAAAAATCTACACCCACCACCTCGAGTTACTATGATGTGCATATTTTTCAATCAAGATAATGGTATTAGCAGATAAAGGGTTGTTATCTACTTTTCATGTCCGCTTTAAAGCCACAGAAAGAGACTTAGCAAAACAGTCCCTTGTAAGGACTAGAGAGCGCTAATTATGTTCTTTCTGTTCATAATAAATGCATCATACTGTTTTCCTAGCTACTTTCAGCTCTTCAAAAATAAAGAAAACTGATAGCAATTAATTATCTTGAGCTGCACTGAAGTAATTCTACTAATAATTACTGCAGATCGTTTTCTTCCAATCTGATATTTGGAAACTGTTTTCTGGTTTATACTGTTGCTTTGAATAGAAATTGGCTTCAGGAGAAAGAGGGAAGAGTACCATGTTGGGTCCAAGCTTAAGTAAAGCCTACACAGTCTAAAGTAATTGCCAGGTTGTTAAACTGGAAAATACCCATTGAATGTCAACAAAAAATAGGTATTTAGTACTCTCCAGCTCCTGAGAATATACACAATTCTGAACTATTTATCTTTTCTGTTAGTGCTAGGCTTGGTGCTCTTTCTGATTTACTTCTGTCCATTCTATTCAACATCATAATCAGGAATAGTAGTTATCATTCAGGACTGACTCCTGGAGAAAGTCAACTATCCATTTAGATTGGATCCGTATTTCTGTATAGAGCCCAGATGATGTACTTACTAACATACTTGGCAATTTTTACCCAGGGATGGGGATGCCTTAAAAAATATATGAAAATTATCTAAACTGAATAAAGCTTTGAATCTTGAAAAGCAGCTGCTGGGAGACAGCCTGTAATTCAAAGGAAATTCAAAGTGTGGTAGTCATATTCAGAGCTATAAGGACTTGTACGCCAGCAATGTTTTATGTCCTGAAACTGCTTTTGATTTGGTATTACAGGCAGGCAAGCTCTTTCAGTGTGTGAGCACTCTTGTATATGCTAACTTCAGTTTCTGCAGCTTCCTTAGCTCTTTTCCCAGTTGATTCCTTGAAACCTTGGGAAATTCGTATCTCCTCACCAACTGTGTTCTTAAAATGCAGATCTCCTTTCTCCATTCTTGCTTAAGTGCCCTAGTAGGGCTGCAGACCACAGATCTTACATTTTGTACTCCTCGCTTACTTAAGTAATCTCCAGATAAATCTATCCCACCACTTTTTTTTTCCCTAGAATCAAGCAACAAATTTTATATTTGTCATGTATTAAATGGCTTAATGTTTAGACATGAATTAGGAGTACTATTATAGTTTCACTTTGAGACTTAAGCTTTAAAAGCTCTATTCTTCCTTTGCAAGATAGTGTTCTTGGGAAGAACTGTGCTATTACAGATATATTTAATGAGCACACCAAATAATGTGAACAGAAACACTATTGAATATAAGCTTGTTTTTTTAATATGATACAGTGGTAAATCTTCTTTCTTGCAATGTTTTAATTTAAATGTTAATTCATTATAGGCTGAGATAAATACTGTGGTTGACTGCTACTTTCACTTCTATTTCAGTATTCCTAATTATCACAAAAACATAGTAATAAATTACATTGAGTTTTGTAGTCCGTATTTTATTGACTACTTTGCCAATACTGCCATGGTCAGACTTCGAACTTTTTCCCAGTTTTTCTTCTCATTGGTTTCTTTACAGTTCAAATACCTTTTCATTTGTTTAAAATCTGAACAAATGTGATGTTTTTATACAAAGGTAGAGACTTAGATTTTTGGATGCCAATACTTTGTCCCCTGTCATCTTTGTGTCGATTGGAGGGATTTTGCTTTCTTAATTATTGTTGGTTTTATTTACTTATTTTTTAACTGATTATACCTAAAGACTGACACTCTGAAAGTAAGTGGTAAACTTCTGGAAATTTTCCTACAGATGCTTAGATGTTATTAATGATCAAGTATAAATTATGTAGGTTTTCTTATGCATTGTAGTTGATCTGGTTCAGAACTGCGCTTATATTTACACCTTTGCTTCATTATTGGGGCCAGGATGTTTGCAGCAACTATTTCTTTTAAAAATAGTCTCTCCACCCTGTTCATCTCACTAGAATGATTTATATCTGGATACAGTATTGGACTAAGGTCGAACTTTTTTTTCCTGAACAGACATGAGATGTCTCGTTAGTTTTATTTACTGGTAGTGTCTGAGTTTTTTAGCTGAAAAAATTAGTCAGGAGAACATGTAAAATGTAAAGAGGAAATAACTCTGTGCAGAGGCCCAAGAGAGAAGATGATGATGACTAAAACTGAAGGGGGGAGGACTGCACGATTAACATGTGGTAAGCTTGTACTTTTAAGTGAGTAGAAATAACAATGTCATGAAAGTGAGTAATCCCTCTACAAGCTGTCCAAAAGATGTTGACAATATATGGAGATAACGGAAGAGTGGGAAGGATCAAATAGAAAGAATAATCTGGAAGAAAATATGATGGGCGTTCTGGGACATGTAAAGATAGATTTTAAATCTGGTAAATACAATTGGGAAGTATGAAAATATAGATAAAACTTCTGAGGAGTTGGGGGAAAAAGGATATAAAGAGATCTAGCAGATATCATCAAAAGGAAAAAAAACAAGCAGAAGGAAAACTTATTAAAAACTTGATTGAGGTTTTACTGCCTAATACTGGAAGGAGGGACATACAAGAGGGTGACTCGCTTCATGGATGTACAAATCCAAGAAAATAAACTTTCAAATTATTAAACAATATAGATAAGCAGACAAAAAAGTTGGAAACCAGGGGAGATGAGCAATCTGCAGATGCTACCTTAAAAATGAGAAGATGAGAAAAACCCTGGAAGGAAGTGTTCCACAAGGTGCAGACTTCTAATGGACTTGAGTCTTACAGTTGATCTGAGGATTATCTGGGGCTTTTCCGTAGTTAAAGTGTGTACGCTGTTACATCCCTCTGTGGATTCTCCAACTTCTAATAAGGCTTGGATCTGGGCTGCATTCTTTTAGAGAGTGGGTCCATTAATGGGATTACAGTCCTCTGCACACTTGTTCATCTTCATGAAACTTGGAGATTTAATATATTGGAGGCATGTCCCCTCTGCCAAATTACTAGGGGGATAGAGTCAGACAGATGAAGTCGCTTAGTGCATCAAGTCTCTTTTCCGCTGGAAAAAGAGAGAGAGAGAGAGAGAGAGAACTAATTTGCCTTAGATCCTTATCACAGAACCTTTTTTAAGTGTTCAGGGACTGGCATTTCAAGGTAACTATTGGTTGATGTAAATTATGAAGTGGAGCCCTGAGAATGTTGGCTCATACACCCCAAGCCACAGGTACACAGCCCAAGTATATCTTCTATGTTGGAAGGTAGAAAAATGCATGAAACTATTTAGGAACTATAATAAGTTGTGTTTTGGTTGAGAAAATAAAAATCTATGACTGTGAGTGTTATAAAATCACCAGGTTCTTAGACATCTTGATTAAATGATTATTTACTTAAGTGCTACAGAGAACTGACTCTAGAAAATAAACTTAACGTCATTAAATTTCCAGCAGAGATTGTGCATGGGAAAGTTAAGATGAAACATGCGGAAATTTTCTACTCTTATACCGTGGGGTCATGCACCCATAATAAAGAAAAAATGTGATGCGGGAGAGGAAGAGAGAAAGATGGATGTAGATACTTCATTGTACTGGAGCAACTGTGCACAATAATGTAATTAATATCATGGAAGGACATAAAATATACCTTTTAAGTGAATAAAAGAACAGCATGGTGGAAGATCCACACCAAGAAAAACCTTAATTGTTGGCAAAACAGATGTATATTTGTGGTAAATACACTGGTAGTCAGGTAATTCTTGGATAGAATAAAAGGTAGGCAATTAAAACAAGTAGAACAGGAAGTACCTTACAAAGACAAACTAGAAAGCAGAGTGAATAACTGCTCATGTAAATCTCCGGGAGCAAAAAATGGGGCAGTGTAGTTTGAGCTAGTGCAGGATTGCATTCTTAGTTCAATGGTCTAGACAGCTGGAGGCCATTGTAGACTTCAGCCAATTAAACAAATTAAGTATGAGACATAGGATGCAAAGATTAAAGTTAATTATGGAAAGAAATGGATGAAGCAGATTGTATAGACAGAATTTCTTCATTGCGTCTTGTCCGTTGAGCCTTATAGTGGTTGTTACTTCCAGCAAGCTATTCTGTAGTTATTTTGCTTAAATGGCACATCTAGTTTGATCTGCCATCTGAAATGTAACAGGCTGCCTGCCTCAAGTGTCTGGAAAACAGCTACTACGTTGAAGGTGTGAAGCAGATGCGTGAATATTACTTAGCAGTGTGCAGAGTAGAATCCAGCATTGAGCAGCTACTTTGTGTATTCTACAGAAACTCAGGTTTTCCTTCAGAGGAACTCTTTTTGAGAAAATCTGCAAGGTATCTTTTCAGCAGTTTTGCTAATTACATAGGTGAGGCATCTATGGCACAAGCTGAGAGCAAATTAACTTCTACCTCTAACCAGCACAAGAATACTGAGATGAGATTAACTTAAGAAGAAGCAAGCGATTACAAAATAATATCCTAAAGCAATCCCTCTAAATATTCTAGAACCTTACATACTAGCTTTCTTGATCAGTGTCTTAAGATCTGATCCTATCATACAGTACTTTGTATATAGGATTTTGTAAAGGGTATCTTCATTTTTCTCGTCATTATTTGCCACATCAATGACTTTTGTTGTAAGTCTGAACAGTCTATTTTAATTGAAAGTTTAATTTAAAATATAATGTGGGATTATCATTTAAATGAAATATAACAATTGGGGATTAACATTAGATGAAAGGGAGTTTAAAGGGAAAGAATCTAACTGGATGCAATTCAAACATTTTAAAAAGAAAAAAGTTAATTAGGGACAACCAACATGCATTTGTGAGAAGGCCAGCCTGCTTAGGATGTTGTGATGGCAAACAAAGAAAATTGAGTGGATGTTTATTTTGACTTCCAAAAAGAATGTTAGAAATTAATCGCATCCAATACCGTTGGCTAAGGTAAGAAATCTTGTTGCCAATGTAATACGGTTTGTTAAATAGAAAACTGGCTTACAATGTTAAGCAAACCATAGCAATAGAATATAACAATTATTTTAATGGTCAGAAATTACTAGTGCTTACTGTAGGGAACGATTGTGGGTCATCTAACTTATAAACATACAAAAGTTTCCATTATTGCATCACTGTGGTTATGAATTCAGGAAATGAAAACGGTATGATTTATAAAGTAAAGTTACTTGGCTGTGCTGTACTTCGTGTGTTTGTTACAGCGTTCGAACAGACTTTTAGTACTGTTGATTCAGTGGACAAATCTGATTTCAAATGTTCCTTTCCTGCAAAACATTCCCCCAGGGAGTTTGAAGAAGTTCTTTTCTCTTAGGGGAACTCTCCTGGCATCAAAATCCAACAGGAATAGAGAGCTACAGGCTTGTTGCTGTCATAATCCTATCAACACGAACGTTTTTCCTTTAAGATGGTCTGAGCAGTCTGTCACTGTATTTTGGAGGACTGGTTGATGCACAGAAGTAAGTTGGCTGGCAGAAGCTCAATCAAAAGAAAAGAAAGAAAATGCTAGTTCTAGTTTACGGAAAACTACCAGAAAATTTGGTGAAGTATTCATGAGCTACAAATCCTACTAGATTCGTAGCTGTTGGCAATGATCAAGGAGCATCAATGGCCAAAAAACATTTTTCCATCTGTATTTTTGTAGGAGACAGAGAGTAGAGCACTGTTTAGTGCAGACTTCTTTTGTCTGCTTGTGATTAGATCTTTGCAACATGCATTGTATTGAACTGTATTTTAACCTGCCTTCATAACCCAAAGCTGGTAAGGAACATGGTAGCCTGCTTATTTAAGTGGCTCTATCTCCAACAACCCCTTTCGTTTAACATAACAGGTGAGTTTTTCTTGTCATTGCATGGCTCTGGAAACTGGGGTGGGAAGAAAAAAAAAATCAACAAATATCCTGAGACTCACGATAAAATCGTAAGTTAATAATGCTGTTGGTGTTCTTGTAGTGGTATTTAAAATATTGACTTTGGCCTATGGAACACCTGAAGGCTTGGAACTTGTCTAGGCAGTTTATTCTAGCAGTGAGCAACACAGGAGCTCAAACAAAAGATCTCCATTTAAAAGAGAGCAACGACTGGCAATGTTCCATCAATATTGCACTTCAGTTTTCTCATTGCCCTTATTTTTATCTTACTGAATTTATGGCTGGAATTAGAAAAGCTTGTAGAGATTTTGTGGACCTTGGGTTTTTTTTTCCTACAACCACACTGAGAGTTGTATGCCACTTGCAATGCTGAATCTGTCTTCATACTGGATCTGCAGAAAACTTCTACAGATTGGAAACTTTTTATACATCTTTGCTCGTATTCATGGTTTGTCATATATTTATTTTGCAAATAAATATATAACTTAGCTTTAGTCCAGGTAGCTGTAAAACCAGTTTTTATTGAATGCATTGTTGTGAACTGCAGAGAGAGCACTGTGGTTGAATGGAACCTCAGCTCAGGAGGTTCGTGCTTATTACTAAAATGTACAATTAGTATTGAAGTACACACCTAACAAGAAACGTTTGAACATTCATATGAATGTCACGAGTTCAGATCAAAAATAATATATGTTACCTGATACAACTTTTGGAAAAAGTGAAAAAACTAACAATTAGTTTAAAAATGTAATCTTTTGCTGTGTTAGAGCTGAGACATACTTATGACGTTTAAAGAAATTATAAAGAAATAATTACTTGTAGCTGTAAATAGTCCCAGCTTATGAGGATGGTTGACATTGCGCTTCCTTCACAGAAGCTCTGGCATTGAAAGAGGTGCGTAACAGTGGATAAGTGCTTTCAAAATCCATAATACATGTCCTCTGACTCCTGCATCCGCACACCTGGGTATGTTCTGCAAGTCTTCTGAGATCTGGAAAGTCCTTTCATCCTTGTAGCTGAGAGTCAGACTGCAGGACCCAAAAAAGATGTGTGCTGGAGAAAAGCATGCCTGTGTGCCGACTTGAATAGCCTCAGTCACAGTGTGTCACCAAGTATACTCCAAATTTGCTAATAATAAAAAGAATTGTAGATGTAGCAAGCAAGAAACTGTTCAACTGTATTATGTCAACTGATCTAGATATCCAGGCCAGTGTAGAGAAGTTGCAGTTTCATTAGACATTCATCATGTAAAGGCTTGCGGCATAAAGCAGAAGAGCTGTAAGGTGTGGTTAAGTTACACTTAAAGGGTACAGGCTTGTTTGTGGTGGTATTTAATCTGCTGACTGCTTGTAGTCAAATAGAATTTTGCTTATTGCTTCTACTCTTGGCAATAAATTAAATATTGAAATCAACAACTTGTTACTACTTATATCTCTCATGAGCAGCTATCTAAGTGACAAGCAGACATTGCTTCTGGGTGAGAGTGGGAGGACGGAAAATAGCTCACTCTTGCAGTATGTGGAAAAGGAATCCAAAAGAGATTTGAAGGTCTACTATATGCCAGCAACACATTTTTTTCCTTTTTCTTTTAACAGAGAGGTTAGTTAGAAAATGAAGAATACTACTTAAGCATATTATTTCACTTGATGTGCAATCACGGTAAGATGAAACATGGTACAGACAAAGTGAGATGAGGTTTGTAACATTGGCATTTCTATCTTCTCTCTGATGCTTCAGCTTTGCCTTAAGACAGGAGACTTCCTTGGGCAATGATGACAGCAAGGCTTACTTTGAATACCAAAGACTGTATCTGCCATTCCTAATTCAGCTAAGGAAAGCATTGTCTTCATAGGCCCAAATACTTTCTAGTGGTTTTTGTCCCCATTTCTAACAGATCTTGAGCCAGCTTTTTCAAGTCAAGTGTAAGAGTATCTGATTTGAGATACAGCAAAATCCCTTGCCATTAGTTAAGATAAGAAGCTATGTCTCTTAGTTAATCAAATAAAACACTCAAAAATGACTGTACTGTCATCTGTAAGTAAATTCATGGAAGATTTTGAATAGAAGGGAATCTTCAATGTGATGGTGAGGGAGTTAAATACAGAAATAATTTCCCATACTCCAGTAAGTTCTTGGGAAAAAAAGGAGTTGCAATGGAATATGAACTTGCTAATGTCAGCTCATTCATGGTCATAGTCCATGCCCACTTAGCCTTCAGCAAACACAAAGTAATTTGAATAGGCTTAGTTCTCAGAGGATGTAAACTATCTTGAATTTGTCATGGGCCAGGGTAAATGCACGGATTGTCGGCATGATGCTCTGATATATAGTAACTCTTTGTTCCGCAGTGAATTGTTCCTATGTCAAAGCTTCTGCAATTTTTAAAACTAGACCAGATATCTTGCTTAAAGTTTGCTTCTAGTTCAAACAATAATAGCTGAGGTTTCTACAGAAACTCTGTGGATTTTCTGTAATACCAGAAATTGTCATAACTAACATAACTGTCAGTCTGTTAAATTGATGATTGACATAACTGTCCTTTCTAGCTCAGTTACTTTTCCTGCAGAAAGCATTTTAAGGCCAAGTCTAGTTAACATTCTAAGTTGAAGTTTTTAACATTATTTTACTTTCGACTATACAAGATTTAGATTTACTCCACATGTTTACATTATAAAACCTCTTTCTCTCAGTATTAATTAGTAAATTAGTAAATATGACCCTGCTCAAACACAGAGCTAGATATTAGAAAAAGCAACCACTTACTTGTAAGAAATTGCTTTCTCCATGATTACATGTCCCACTGTTTTTAACCCTGAAGCAATACAAATTTTTAAATTGAAATTGAAGCAGTAAATCTTTCCTTAGAAAGATGTGTGCATCATTACTGAAACTGTTTTACTTTGAAGCACAGAAGGAACACTTAATTTTTATTTACTATTATGAAGGAAACCCTTTGATTACAGGGAAAAAAAGCTGACAAATACGAAAATATGACTGTGATTTAGGCAAAGTTCCAGAGATGGGAGAGTGATGCTTTTATCTTCAGAGGGTCTTTGACTGCTGCATTTATTCCATTAATAGCTCCAGTATGGCTAATGTCATACTTTGTGCATTTGCCTCTGTGTCTGGCCTTTGTATAAACTGCAGGGGAAGGTATTTTGATGTTTAACTCTGCTGGGAAATATGATGGAATAATATGCTGTCTCTTATTTCCCTGGATTGCATGGAACACCATGGTAAAGTTCGGTTTTTGACAAACGTGTTTTTTCAAACTTTCGTTGTTCCCAATTTGAATATTAAACCCATTGCATTAAGAATATAATTGAACAAAAGTCATTGCAAGTTACGTATACTTATGATTAGTTTCAGCTATAGTTTCAAAGGCTGCAGTGAAATTATTTGACCAGACAAACTTGAACAGTGCTGGCCGGTCTGAAGAAAAGGTCAGATCCTACCCATATATAGAAGGAACTGAGGAATGAAAGCACGTAACTGTGAGCTTCAGTAAAGCCTATGTGCTTTGTGATCAAACCCACTATCTACACATGCACTCAATCTATTCTCATTCAGTATTTATTATTAGGTATAGGTTTGCCTGTTGAATGCAGAGATGTAATAAGCAAATGCACTATAGTTCCTATTCAGCTGTTTCCTGTCTTAATTTATGCCAAAAAGATGAGTGGAGAATGTCTATGGAGATATATATATGTGGGTTTAATGCTGAATAAAATCATAATGACTTGTAAATTAATTTTAAAAAACAGGTGAAGAAAAAAATCTGTCAGCTAAAATTATTTTACATTATATGCTTTAGTTGAAGTGAAAGGATTCCATCTACACACACTAATTTATGTGTACTGGAGAAGGATAAATCACAGGACCTGGAACTTACATGTCATTGGCCATGCCAGGATTTTGGAATGCTCTGCAGATGTTAATGTGAAAATATAGCCTACCTAACCTTGCCTTCCAAAAACAAAGATAAATGAGATCACTGTGTAGCTCAGTGAACTTCAGTCTGATCTCATTGCGTTGATTCTTAGCCATATGCTTCACGGTGATACAAAGGCTTTAGAAAGAACGTTGCTGAAACATGCCACTGTCTCCTTCCAGTACATGAAAAGCTGTTCTGTTTAGCTGAAGATTATACATTTACATTTTTATTCTACCATACCATTTTCAGAAAAGGTGTGTTCTTCACAAGTTGTAATAACAGGTTTGTTTATAAGGCTTTGAGTTTTCAAATATTTTGATGAATGTAAGTAATTCCTACTTCTGAAAAGTAGGTCAAAATAAGTGTTATCTACATGTTATAGACAAGGAAATAGAGTTTCTAGTTGCCTTTGCTGGGAATAGGATAACTAAGAAAAATTAACTCATCCAAAACACTTCACAGTGGCACAGCAATGGTTAGAGCTACAGAACTAATAACCAGTCTTTTAAAATACAGGGTACTCACTAATTCCATATCCTGAAGGGTGCTCCTGAAAAATCAAGGTGGTCATTTCTAATGATTCTTAACTGAGCTTTTAATTCAAAAATGTATTTTGTAGTATAATAGGATCTTGTTTTGTGCAGGTATCTCTTCATGCTGTAATTTGGAAAAGTCATTCTGGAGGGAAAAAATGCTTGTAATTCACAAAATCTGTGATGTGAAACGGTGCTGAAAAACCCATATGAAAATTATGGGAACAGGTTAAAAAGCATGGAAATATGCCAAGGGAAATATGTGGATTCTTAACACCATTTTAAGACTGCATGATAAGAACAGGAGTTTTGCTCAACCACTTATGTCCACCTGGAGCTAATATTTTGGTCAATGTGTATTTTGTTTTGCGTTAAATCATCCCAATATAGAAACACTTCTGTGCAATAGAAAGGACATACACTCCTGGTTGCGCTTACTTTTGGAATGTTAATGGGACTTTTTGTTTCCTTCTGTCAATGTATAAGGTTAATGTATAAAAAATTCAGTAATATGAGAGATCCATCAATACTTGCCCCCATGCCACCCTCACTATCCCTGAACATCTCTATCAGCCACAGATTTTCAGTCTCCTGAAGTTTGTATGCCCATGCACCAGCCAAAACTAGAAAAGAATTGGAACCTGGGGGACATATGGTCAAGGAATGCGGTGAGCAATCCTGTGCTTCAGTCTTGCAAGGATACCTCCTGCAAAGCGAGCCTTTTGGCCCTCACTTACTCCTTACTGAGATCCTAAGTAAAATCACATGGCTTTTTTTTTAATACCTTAATGTTTATAATCTGGTTGATTCCAAGCTTCTTGTTGGTGAAAACAAGATAAGATTTTGTCTGGATTCTTAGATAATGCTTTACATAAATTCAGTTTACTTCTGTTATCCATCGTGTGAAAATAATCTTCCCATAACTGACCCAGGGCTGACTGCTAAGAAATCCAATAGCTGTCTGTAAATTTAAAGCATTTCAGTTTGTTTTCCTTTTTTTATATACCCAAAGCGACAGGAAAAACAACCAGGAAGTTTGGGAGGTCTGAACTTTGCTGGCTGCCAAGGGTGTGTTGTGTGCATGAGTTCCTCCACTTTGGTTTGTAGCTCTGCTGTGGATATCTTTTGGTAGCTTCGAGTGATGTTTAAACTATTTATGGTCTTTCACACTATGCTGAATATCCTGCACTCAGAAAGCCTCTGAAAGTCAAGTCCAACAGGCAACTATCCAGAGTACAAGGTTAAAGCACATACTACTATTGTTTTTAACCAAAGTAACATTAATAATACAAGGCAGAATGGTATGTGATAGAAACCTAGAAGCTGCCACGCTAATCATGTAGCAGCCTAACTGCTAGTGTTTTATACCTGAGGAATGTTTCCTCCTTCCCTGCAAAAGCACTCATAAATGAACTGCACCCTATCACAGTATCACTTCTTTTGGCTCAACCTCGCAATCTTCCCCTGAAGCACAGGGATTTTTATACATCGTGGTGTTTTAGCCTCCCAGTCCTTTTGGAATTTTTGTAATTAATTTGTGTTGGTAGAAATCTGCAGTTGGCTTCCATGGATTAATATTTTCACTAATGATTTTTAATCTCTCTTTAATTTTTATTTCAGGACATCATGTGGTTGGTTTGCTCCCTTGTTTAAAAAGAAAAAGACAGACCTTTAATGCCATTTCATTCTTTCAGGTTTTACCTTATTTTTCCTCTTAAAATTTTGAAAACCAAAGTCACAACTTCTGATTCCCAGCTCTGTTTCATTATACTGATGTTTGTCCTTATTTACATTAGAGCATGAGAGGAGTGTAGCCCCACAAGAAGATTTGCTATGTGGCGTTGGTTTGGTTAAGTTTTTGCTCTTTTAAAAGAATTACTTTTTATTGTTAATCAAAACTGTACTCCCCTCCTACCATCTAGCATAATCTTGTTCAGAAATAATTGGGTTTTTTGAATCTGATTTTACAAGGGTTGAATTTATGTTCAAATACTACATAGGAAATTTTAGTTGTATTTTCTTGTTTATGGGAGCTGATATCTGATGCAGTTGAGTAACAAGAATTGCCCATATTCCAGTGTGTTTTGCTCTCAGACTGAGAGTTTTTGTGTGCTGCCACATCCAAAGACTTCCTTCGCTGGGTAAAAAACTGGCTGGACG
>NW_009235120.1:0-20000 GCF_000690835.1 Fulmarus glacialis
TACACCAGCCCATGGGCCGTGGGGTGTGAGGTGGCTGTCAGCCGGGGGTCAGGCAGGAGCAGGGGGTCGTCACAGAGCTGTAACACCTGGGGTGGGTTTGTCTTGTCGGTGTGGGGAGACGCCAGAGCCTGGCGTGACCGGAGCGCGGCCACATGCGGGGTAAGAGCAGCGTCCCCTTGGTGCGGGGGGGTCGGCATGCTGCAAAGGCTGGCCTGGCAGAGAGCGGGGCCAAAGGTTTTGTAACTTTGTGGCGTTTAAAAGACATCCCCCTCTGGTTTCAATATGTTATTCTGTAGCTCTGTCCTTGAGGTGAAGTACGTCCCTCCTTCCCTGCTCCCAGCACGGCCAGCAAAGCTCTGAGTAAACTCAAGCAGCGTTGAAACCTCCCGGGCAAATACCCTTTGGTTGGTCTTTGTTGCACAGAAAACTGTGTGAAAGCAGAGTTTTGACAGTGAAAGCGTACATATGATTATTTGTAATAATTTCTTTTTTTTATATGGGCACTGCAAACAAAATCCCTCCAACCACGTGCAGCCATTTCTGGTGCATGTAGAAATCTGCGGCAGCTATCGAGTCCAAGGATGCTGCTGCTGTAAAGCAGTTTGGGAATCTGCCCCTGTGGTTGGTAGGACAAGCAAAAAAATTGCTGCTGTTGGTGAGAAGATGCTCTAGATCTGCTTGGCTCCAGCGGCATTGCTGCTCCAAGTGACCTGGTGCGTGGTTTGTGACGTACAAGTCGTGTGTTACCTTCACTCACCCGATTTTTCTCCTTTTCCTCCAGGAGGAGGATTGCTGGATGAAGGCCAACCCCAGGACTCTGAGCCAGATGTCAGAGAAAAGTTGGATTTCTCTGTGAGCAGCTCACGCAGCATCCACAAGTGGCCTTCCCCTTTGTGGCTCCTGGAAGTGCCGAGATCCTCGTTCAGACATGGCATTTAGAAGGACAGAGGGAATGTCCATCATCCAGGCCTTGGCAATGACCGTGGCAGAGATCCCTGTGTTTGTTTACACGACGTTTGGGCAGGTAAAACAAGCAGGAAGGGCTTTTCTGTCAGGTTCCTTGGGTTTTCTTGTTGGGGGTTGTATGTAGAGAGAAGAGTCTGTGTTAATTGTGAGGGACAGAGGCATGATGGGGTGATGCTGGGGGACCTGGGCAGTTCGAGGGTTTGTAAGAATTGCATGGAGAGTTTGGGGTGGTGGGAGAGAGCTGCTCAGGGTGGGATTGGAGTAGGGAGAGAAGGGCTTCCCATATCCCTCCCCGGGAGAACACCCGGGCGCAACCTTCCTCTTCTTCAAAGGCACTAAAAAAAGACCTTTGTTTTAAAGATGATTAATATATTTCCCACTTGTAGTAATGCAACACTTGAGGCAATAAAGCTTAGCTACATGCCAGGGTTTTAAGAATTGAATTTGGGTAATCAGGATTGCATCTGTTATGGGCTGTGCGCAAATCTTGCAGCATGTTTTGGTAATGAGAATTGAGACCAAGTTCTCCAGATTCTGTCAAAATGATGCTCTGCAGTTTCTCTGCTGCTAAGTCGTCGTTGTGTAGCAGGGGCTGTGTTTTGTGGGTGGGAGGGGGAATGCCAAGGTGTCTCATGTTTAAGGCTGCTTTAAAAAAAAAAAAAAAAAGGGTGGTGGAATTGGTTTTTCATTGTTGCTCTTTCATATCTTTTGTGTTTAAAGTCTGTCTTCTCTCAGCTGCGGCTCTCTCCAGGCCTGCGTAAGGTGCTGTTTGCTACAGCTCTCGGGACAGTTGCGTTGGCTCTTGCAGCTCATCAGCTGAAGCGTCGTCGTCGTCGAAAGAAGCAGATTGCTCCGGAGAAGTGTGGCTTTAAGCCTGGAGGGATCACAGTGCCCATCTTGCCAACCAGAAGGGTCTCCTCCGTGAAGAAAGGTTGGCCTTGCAAAAAGGGAAAATCCCCAAAAGCTTTTTGTGAGGCGTCAAAGAGGGTGTACAGGGAGCGATGAGAAGTTCCTGAAGTGGCTGGGGTGGAGAGGAAAGCAAAGCCATTTGTGTGGTGCATTGATGCAGAATGAAATTAGAAGCCTGAAGCACGGTGCCATGAACACAGGGTTAGCAGAGGAAAGGGAGAGACCCTGAGCTCAAAGCCCTTGCGAGAAAAAAGTGACACTGAGGTTTTGACCAATGTTTCCAGTTCCCATCCCCCTTCCTACAGAAAGACTGTGGACCTGTTACGCCATGCTTCTCCTGATAACAACGGCCCGGGGCACACGGTGACCTGGTTGCGCATTGATCTCGGCGATGCCAATATGACGCCTGACCCAGGGGTCCCATGCGCAGCCGCTTTGGCAAGGTTGGGTGGCGGGGGGGAGGGTGGTCTGGGCCAGGCTGGGGAGTCGGGAGTGTCTGTCCAGCTCTGCGGCAGCTCCTGGACCGTGCGCAGCTTCTTCACCTGCTCGTATTGATTTTTGGGGTAAGACTGAACCAGGTCCTCAGCAAAGCACTTCAGGGATTAAGCATTTGTTTTGTGAAACATATGAAAATCTTTAAGTGTTTTTAATAACCAAGGGAACGATGTCCGTGCTCTGTCTGGCCTGAGGGAAGCTGGAGGAGTTCTTCTTTGATGCTTTCCACTTGTGCTTGCCTCCTGCCATCCATAAGCAGTGAATAAATTCTCATTCCTCAGCCTCAGATCCCCACTAATACCACCTTTCTTAGTGTCTCAGAGCAAAATAGAGTGTACAGGGGATCCGTGACTCATTTCTAGTTATTGGATGCTGCTTTGCCCATCTGCAGTCACACTTGAAGAGGTGATGTTCCCCTCCCTCTTCACAGCTGCAGTGAACCTTGCTAAAATCCTGTTTTACTGTGACCTTCCCAACTGCAGGATACTCCAGCAAGAGAGTCCAGAGTCCTGGCAGCAAGAGCAATGACACGCTCAGTGGGATTTCCTCCATCGAGCCCAGCAAACATTCCAGTTCCTCCCACAGCCTCGCCTCGGTAAGGACCTTCTCGGCCGGGCTGGGAGAATCAGGGCTGGGAGACAGGAGTGCATCTACCTGTAACAAGATCACCAAGCCCTTGGGCTTGCACTGGCTGATGGATAATGCCAAAACTTTTGGAGCAGAACAGGTTACAGTGTAATTGTAGGGTGTGTTCTGATATTAACCTCGCAGTGACTGTCTGGAGTTGCCTGCATGAAATCAGAGCAGCATTTTCCTGTGGCCAAGAGCCCCAGGGTACATCCCACTTCTTTGGACAACGAGGGGCTGCAGGAGAGACGTGTGTGTGGGACATGGCCGTGATTCCTCGGGGCGCTCCATGAACCCCCTCAGGGAGTGAGGCTGGGTTGTCGCTGGCTCTCACAGCAATGGGGAGCTTGTTTGCTTCCCTCCGCGGTGGGGGTTTGGGTGGCCCAGCAGCCCCTGTGCCAGCACAGCCCTCCCGTGCTGGGACTGCTCACAGGTTGAAAACCAAGTTAACTACCAAAATCTGATAGCTCTGTTCAGGAAACATTGCAGGTTGAGAACACAGCCTAGTCGTTCTACCTCCTCCAAAGCCAAAAGCCGCCTATAAATACAGGTAATTCAGGCTTAGCCAGGCAGGAGAAGCCATCACTGCTTATATCCACCTCTTGTGAGACCAAACACAGAAGCGCTGGGGAGCGTTTGTGGCTTCAAGACCTGTTTTACATCTCCATTGCTCAAAGCCTCGTGTGCTGCTGTTGGAGCAGTGGGTGGCACAAGCGAACCTCTGCAGCTTCGTGTGCTGCGACTGACTGCAAAACACCCCCTCGGCATCACCCGCCTGGGCTCGGTGGCTGGTTAGCAACGCTGGGGCAAGAAGGGGGAGAAAGCACCCCTTCGAAGGGAGCTGTCGGCCACCAACACCTGACAGTATTTTAGTTTGTCCTGTACGATTAAAGCATGAGAAAGTTGCCAAAAATCTCTGCTGGCCAAAGTGTGTCTCCAGCAGGCGGCAGTGCCGGCACGGCGCTGGGTGTGCAGCCTGTACCAGTGTTGCCCTGGGATAACTGGGATATGATGGGATGTGTCAGTGAGGACCAAGCTGTGTCCAGCTCTGGCCTCCCTCCCCCTGCAGGGACTCTCACTTCCATTTAATTCCCCCCCAGCTTCTCCGTTCCCACAGATGCCGTCCGGGTTTTGTATCACTGAAGTCTGTTTCTCTTTAGATGAAAAACTACCTTAATTCCTTTTTCCCCTGCTGGTGCATGGGTAGGGATATCCACATGAAGAGGGATCTGTTCCCGTACCCCCCTTCATTGTGTGGCAGCTGAGCGTCTGTGACACTGTACTCATTGCTTTCATGTTACTTAAAAACAGCTCATCCTTCGCACAGCTGCAGTTTCTGCCTGCTCTCTCGTCTGCTTCCTGGGGCTCTTCTTTGCCATCTAGTAAATAAGTCAGCATCAGCGAACTGATGATTTGCAGTTCTGGATCTCAAGGTGATTTATTAACACTCCACAGAGATTAATCAATGGAGGCAGGGCAAGAATTCATCTGTCAGATGATTATTGTAGCTTTTTTCTAGTATCAGGCTCACATTTGGACATCTTTCTCTAAGCCATATGAAAGCACTGGTCATTGATAGTGATCGAACCCAGCACTTTACTGGGTCAGACTTTAAAAGGCATTTATGCGCTAGTGTGAAATTGGAGAAAGCTGGCAATTTGCTGTGTGGATCTTAGTGCTCAGCCCTCCCAGGAGAAGGTTTGGTTACAAAGAGAAGAGTGAGGATCCCCCGGCCAAAGTCCCCAGCTGTATTTTTGCTGGTAGTCTGTTCCTTTGTTTGGACTGTGGTCGCTTCCCCCCCACTTCCAGTGTTTTTTGTACGGAGAGCCGGGGCTGACGTGAACTTTCTATCAAAATCCTTGTGCTTCTGTAGTGATTGCTTTGGAGCTTTCTTGGGCTGTCGCCTCCGTCAGTGCTCTCCTGCCAGTGCTCACCATTGTACAGCTCGCCGTTTCCTAATGAAGCTTCAGTGTAAATTGGTTGGGAAGGTATATCACAACTTTCTGTGCTTTCAAAGACATTGCTGTGGTGCTGGGAGGACTTCTCACCTCGCCTCCCCTCTCAGCCCTGTGCGGCTCTCAGCAGTTGGCAGCATAGTGTAAACCCAAGTGGGAGGGGGCTGGTAACCCATGATACCTTCCCCTTCCCAGGCAAGGGAGTACCAGTAAGGAGAAGCACAAGGGCAAACTTGGGGAAGGGAAATGGCTTATCGTTCAGATTTAACTGATGGTGGTGGTTGTATGGTCTTAACGCTGCTACCCTTGGAGAGAATTCAAAAGGCATTTGCTGCTCTCTGCTGCTTTCCTGCAGATGGTAGCAGTCAACTCTTCGAGTCCAACACCAGCATCAGCGGGGATGTGGGAGGCCCAGGCAGTGGGGGATGCTGGAGCCATTGGTGATTCCAGTGCAGAAAGCCTCTACGTTCAAGGTAAACAAGCACAAGGGTGATATTGCCCTCGGGGGATGGTTTATCACTGTGAGAGCAAAAAGAGGGTGTAAATTGACATAGAGCATCAGCAGCTCAATGTAGAGCTCTGATAGGAAGCTCTCTCCCATTCTCGACTTAAACTCAGTCGCTTCTTAGTTATAAAAATCCCATCTTCTTCTCCTGAAGAAACATTTCGCTGTTTTCCCAGTGAATAATACTGTTCTTTGAGGAACAGGCTCACCTTGTGCAGACAACAGTATTTTGGAAGTAACACGGCTAATGTTTTAACCAGCTTGGGGATGTTCTCCTTAACTTCTAACCCAAATTAAACCATATTTAAAAGGGAAAGAAATAGAATACACTTATTCTTTCTTATCAGTTGGGGAGAGGCTTCCCTCTTCCTGGAAGTGTTCAAGGCCAGGTTGGATGGGGCTTTTGAGGTGTCCCTGCCCATGGTTGGAACTAGATGATCTTTAAGGTCCCTTCCAACCCAAACCATTCCGTGATTCTTCGCTGGATTGTCTGAGTGAGCAAAGACTCCTGCTGTATCGCTTTGTTGCTAAGTGGCCTGGGACTCTCACAGCTTGTATTTGGTTGTGTTGCCAGGCATGGAGCTGTTTGAGGAGGCCCTGCAGAAGTGGGAGCAGGCGCTGACCATCAGGCAGAGGGACAATGCTAGTACCAGCACCCCTGTGCCCTGGGACAGCAAGAAACAGCAAGAGAGCATGTCTGAGAACATCCCAGAGGTAGGTCCCCACTTTTCGCTTGCTTTTGCCAGCTGGGGAACATGCTGAAAGACCAGCCTGAGTGCTGGAAGCAGTAACTAGGGGGTTAAAAGAAGAGTAAATTAAGGGCATAGTTGGGCCAGACTCTGTTTAAGAGCTGTCTATATCTGCAGCTTCCTTATGCAATGTGAGTGGGTGTTTTTAATTTCTCTTTCTTTTTAATAAGTCTCGCCCCCTCATTCCCCAGCTTTTCTACCCACCTTCCAGCATCATGTCAGTCACTGTCATGCAAGTCCTCCAGCAGCAGAGGCTGCAGTAGGAAAAGGTTGTAACAAATACAGCACCAGAGAGAAAGAAATAGCTTTTTGCCTGGAAGTGTTGTGTCTATAACTTTTTAATGCATTTGGAAGTGGAGATCTTGATGGTCACGATCACTTGAAGTGATAGTGGAGAAGCTGGGTGGAGAAGCAGAGGCCTGCTGCCTGCATGTATTAATGAGTAAAGTGAAGTGGTAACCCGGTAGGAGCTAAGTATGCCCCTGCTCACTGAGCAAGTGGGTCAGGGAGATGTGTAACTTGTTCTAGCTACAAACCCAAGTATTTCAGGACAATGCCTTGTTGTCTTGGACTTGAGGACTATCCAGGGAAGACCTCTGATAAGAGGAGATCCAAACTAGAAAGACTCAGTGACAATCATGAAGCTAAAGAGAGCAGTTGTAGCTCAGGACTGTGAAAGGAGCTAAACTCCCAACTCTCCAGGAGTTCTCTCTGGCAAAAAGTGTTCCCAGCCTCTTATAAACAGGGCCTGGTGTAGTAAGTATGTGGGATATTTGTCTTTTGTGGTGGATAATATTTATCCAAGTCAAATCTGGATTCTCTTGTTGTTGTCTCTCCTTGAAGAGTCCTATAGTATTTCTAAAACTGACTTAAAAACAGTTGATTCATTATCAAAATAGATGTCGTGGTTCTTGTTAACGCTTCTGTCTTCTGGGTGAGATACTCATGCAGACACAGGGGCATGAAGGCAAGATGCTGTGTAAGTCTTATTTTTCTCTCTTTCCCCCCGCCCCCCCATCCTCCTGTGCTGCTTACAGCAAACTTGCTTATGCCCAGCACCTTAATCCAAGGACTTTTACTCCGTTGTCCAGTTCTGGATACTCTGTTGTATTCAACACAGGTTTTCTGATGTGATTCCCTCTTGAAATTAGGCTAAAGTCACAAGTCAGGAGAATTAAGTGATCTGTAACTCATTAAAATACCTGTTTTTCTGGATGGCAGGTTAAAGTTCTTAAGTTCTTTCTTCCTTTTTTAGTAGGAAAACAAAATTGTAAAGCTAAAAAGCCAGAGGGTTTGAATAGGCTGTGTAGAAGCTTCGCTCCCCTTGCGTTATTAGCTGCACTGTGGGACTAATGAGTCCTCTTTTTTTTTTCCTTTTTTTAAAATCATTTAATCTGCAAATTGTAAATACCATTTTACTGAAAATTTCCTTCCATATTTGTGCTGTCAATTTGTCTCTGCCCAGCTGGCTAATTAAGGGTGGCATTTATGTATGTTCAAGGAGGAGTCCCAGAAAAGGGAGTTTGCTGAGAAGCTGGAGTCCCTCTTGCACCGAGCCTACCACCTCCAGGAAGAGTTTGGGTCTTCGCTTCCGTCAGACAGCATGCTGCTGGATCTGGGTATGGGAGCTGGGTTAGAAATGCATTAGAAGGCCAGTTTCTTTTCTGATTTTATGTCTTTTCTGTAAGCTAGGCAATGAAGTGGTGACAAAGTGCTGTTTGGGGTGGGAGGGAGAGCACAGTGGCTAGGAGGAGTGGTAGTCCATAAACTCCAACACATGCAGCTTCTTCCTCTCCTCCAGAGAAGACTTTAATGCTTCCATTGGCGGATGGGTCATTGCGGCTTCGGACAGATGATGAAGACAGCTTAATTTCCGAGGACTCCTTCTTCTCTGCAGCAGAGGTGACTTAAGTTTCAGCTGTGTGTAGCAGTCCAGCTGCTTGGAGGGGAGCCACAAAGGCAATGGAGCAAAACACATCTTGGTAGAGGAAGATGATACAACATGGAGCAACAGCCCCAAGCTGGGAGGTTCATGATGGATGTTAGGAAAAGCTGTTTCATTAGGGGCATGGTGCAGCCCTTTCCAACCAGCATTTCCACGTCATCTTCCTATCTACTGTAGAAAACATGCCATAACAGCTAGGAAAGTACTGTAAATCTAATGTGATGTGGCTTGGTTGTGTAAATTTTAGGGGATATTGAGCTGTGTCAGAGCTGAGACAGCTTTTAAACTGGTGGGAAAAGAAATATCTTTGCATGAAATAATTGGCACTGAGAAGAGTTTGCTAGCTGAAGAAGGCACATCATGCTTGTGTGCAGTCTCTGAGTATTTGCAAATATTTAACGAGATCATTTTGTTCTTCCCATGCCTCTTGCCACCTCTACAGCTCTTTGACTCTCTCCACTTTGAGGAAATACCGTTCCACCTCTCTAAGCCAGTAGCGGCATATGAAGAAGCTCTGCAGTTAGTGAAAGACGGGAAAGTTGCGTGCAGGACGCTGAGGTGAAATGCCTGCTGGAGTTGTGGGTCCTTATGTCGAGGCTCCTTTGAGCAGTGTGAACACATTATTTGCCTTTGCCTATAACCAGAATAACCCTTTGGGGATAACAAAACCTCTTATCCTGGTTCGGACTTCCCAGGGAACTAGCCCAAGATTTTAGGGGACACATGTTAAGAAAGGGTAATTGTCCCAGGAAATTAGTAATGGGAAACATGACTGTTCTGTGTGGCTGGCTGGAATAGTCCTGTGCTGTAACAGCCTTTGCAGAGGTGCTCTGGTCCCCCAGGGAGCTGTACAAAGGGAATGCAGTTGTTACTTCCTCCTAGGCACAGATTGGGAATTATTTTTTTTAGGGGAGCATAGTTGTTAGGAACACAGACATCAGGAGAGCTGAAACTTATGCAATCCTTCCCCTTTCCCTCTAGGACAGAGCTCCTTGGCTGCTACAGCGACCAGGATTTCCTCGCGAAGCTGCATTGTGTCAGGCAGGCCTTCCAGGTGAGAACGGCTCGAGGCTCCCCTGTTGCTGCCAGCAGCACGTTCTCCTCTGCCCATGCAGGGGTGAAGTCTTTGCCTTCTAGAGCAAGTGAAAGCAGAAGCAGCAGCAGCCCAAGCTCCCCTTAATGCTGTAATGCTGTCCTGATCGATTTGATTTGGAGAGGGAGAGGATCCCCTGGTCCCTGTGCCCAGCTTGAGCGGTGGTTACATGGCCACTGACACGGGTTTAGTTCTGCGAAGTGAAAGTTTGGTAATTTCAGAGCTGCCTAGGAGTTGCTACTCCCACTTAAGAGCTTTTCACTGGGCTGGAGTCAAACTTCTGAGGTGGGGGAGCAAGGTTTCCTTCTCCTTACTGTGATCCGCATCCTAGCAATGTGTGTCTAGAGCCTGAACAGCAGCTTTTGTGCCCTGGCCCCATTGCCACTCCGTGGCTCCCGTGCCTCCATTCTTGCCCATACGTCCTTCAGCCTAGTTTTAAACTCGCTTCCTGGAGAGAGCAGTTTTGTTTTCTAGACTCCAGCTTATTAAAGGTTAATGATACTGGTGTATGCAGCATTGCACTGCTTTGTGTCCTGTCCTTTTTTCTCCCAACTCAGAACTCGTGGGCATAGGCGTTCATAGGAGAATTCTTGTGTTCCCTTTGCAGGAGCTGCTGGAGGATGAAAGCAATCAACTGTTTTTTGGGGAGGTTGGGAAGCAAATGGTGATAGGACTGATGACAAAAGCTGAAAAGGTAGGAAGTTTGTATAGCAACTCAGCTGTGTCTTGTGAGCACAGGGACACTTGTTCCTCCATCCCAACCCAGAGTTCTTCCAAGTGTCTTGGAAGGAGAAAACTTCATCTGTATGCTGGTGACTATTGCGAGAAATAAAATGCCTGTGCTTTTAATCTTGTTAAACAAAATTCTCTTGAAAGAACCTCTCTGTGCAGCTCCTGTCTGCAGTTTGATACTGTGCCTCACTGGAGCGAGCAGAGGGTACAGGCTGTGCATCAGCAGTGGCATCGTCTCAAAGAACACAGGAAAGGGAAAAGAGAATCAAACCTTTGCATCAACCACATGCCAGCTCTCAGATCACTGGCTTAGTCACTGGTCATCCCCTAAACAGGGAGGTTGTCGCTTGCACAGCGTTAGTCCCTTACTGGCTCAGTCTGCTTACAGGTGTCCCTAGCTACTTCCTTGAAGAAAGTGGAGCAACGTAGGTGCTTTGAGTCACAGCTGAACCTGGGGCCATCCATGCCTTCCAGAAATAAATCCTCTCTTTCTGCACAAAGAATGTTTTGGCTAAAAATTTTCTCTTTCTGCACAAAGTGTTTTGGCTAAAAATTTCAGCCAGTCACGTGCATTGATGTTGATGTTAGCTCAAAATAGAGTAGTCAAACTTTGGTGAAATGTGCCCACAACTGTTGTACCTTCTGAAGTGTTTTGTTTCTCTGCTCTCCCAGAATCCCAAAGCTTTTCTGGAAAGCTACGAGGAGATGCTGCATTATGCACTGAAGCAAGAGACCTGGCCGACCACTCAGCAGGAGCTGGAGGGAAGAGGGGTTGGTAAAGACATTCTCTCTAGAAAGTTGCAGAGGAGTTGGAGGATAATGAATATGTAGGAACGGCCCAGGAGTGAAAGAACTGCTGCTGAAATATGATTATTTTGCAAGTGTACATCGTTGGGGAGGGTGGGGGGAAAACTGGCTGTTGGGCTGTTTAAACTTCATGGCAAATCTTGCCTTCAGCAATGTCAGCACTACTGTGGTTAAAAAACAAACCCAAAACCCCAACTCAAAATCCCAACTTCTTCTAGAGGGTACGAGCTACTGTCTGTAGGTCTGTAGGATTTGTTTGCCTTTTGACTGGGCTTTTCCTGGACACAGGATTAATAAGTCTCTTGGCCAGCCCCTCTCTGGGGGCTGTGAACTGAGTGTACACAGTTCAGTCCTCCTACCTTGGTGGCAAACTTCAGCTCATTACATTTTGTTGCTAAAAGCAAGAGAGTAATGTCCATCTCCTTTTTTTTTAAACCTGTTTCCTTTACAGACTGTTCTGCTTTCTGACAGGTGGTGTGCATGAATTTCTTTGATATCGTGCTGGACTTCATCCTCATGGATGCTTTTGAGGATCTGGAGAACCCACCTTCCTCTGTGCTGGCTGTGCTGCGCAACCGATGGCTCTCCGACAGCTTCAAGGAGACGGTGCGTTAAGCGGGTAGTCCTTGTGCTGAGCATGAGATCTCAGTGCCAAGGCTAGGAAGGAGTATGACCTCAGCTGTACTGGCTGAGCTGAATTTTCTCTTTAGAAATATCATGCTTTCCTGAAGCTCTAAACAACAATCTTCTGGTACATGTAAATTGTTTACAGGAAAGCTTTCCTTATTTTGAAAGCATCTGGTTAGCTCCAATAGACTTATTTTTCTAGCAGCCTTTATCAGTGATGCCATGGAGATGTTAAAAGATGATAACGCATGTTTTCTTGAATGAGAATAAGAGGATCAAAATGTAGGGGAAAAACACGTGTGGTTTTTTGCACCTTTCATTCTGCCATTCATTCTGCCTCAGCAGACACTGAGGCTTGAATAGCAGCGCTTTCCCCTAGTCCTGGCCCTCAGCTGCATATTTAGACTGATTAGTTTCATAGGCTGAGAAGAAGGTGGTTGGGAGGCACCTTTTAACAGCTGTCTGCTTACAGTCTGCATTCTGGGGTGTTTGGCAACTATGTCAGATCATATTAGCAATCTTCAAAAACACTTCGGCTTTTCTGGGATAGATCTGGAGCGGCTAAATCTGCTTCCAGTTCACTTCGATTTTGTCACAAACTTTAGAGTTGTTGGCACAAAAGGGCCACTGCTTTGATATTTTGATGGCAGTGTGTTGGTAAACTGTGTGGTGGTTTTTGTTTTGTTTTGTTTTTTTAAAGTAATCCCAGTAACTGATGGTCTCTCTCTGTTAATCGTAGGCTCTAGCAACTGCCTGCTGGTCAGTTCTGAAAGCAAAAAGGAGGCTTCTAATGGTAAGCAAAATGAATTAAAAGGGAAAGAATCTCATGTATTTGAAGCTGAAAAGGTAACACCTAGATCTTGACAAAATACAAAATTAAGTGGTATAAGACTTAACTGAATCGCATTCTTTATGATGCTTTAGAGCACTGGGGTCCTGCTGTCATTGCTCCAGTGCCATGCCAGGTGAATTAGTCTGAGTTTATTCTCCCTTTTTCTTAATGTGAGGATTCAAAAGACAATGTTGCCTGTCTGGTATTCCCTCTGCCCGCTGACAATACTGTAGGAATAGTCACAGACACCAAGCAACAAGGGGCTGGCTCCTGAATTGTAGTTTCCCTGCTGGCAGCGCAATGAGTGGCTCATGCGCTTCTCTGCTTCCCAGTGCTGATTGCTGACTAGCTATTACTTGATGCATTTCCCTTGAATCTGTGGCTTTCTGAAGTATCACAGCAGATGAGTTCATGGACTTGGGGAACAGGAAGCAGCAACTTCACAACCCCAGTTCTGCCACAGGGTCTGTGGCCTCTGGCAAGTTTTCAACTCCTATCCCACAACCAGCTGGTACGACTGGGTTACCTCGTGAGATGGTACAAAGAGAAATGAGAGCATTGGAAGCTGTATTGGTGCTGTCATGCAGTAGCTCTGTCTTGGATATTTGCATGCCCTCTGGCTTGGTCTGGAGATGATAAATAGAGTCTATAAAGACTGCCTGATGGTTGCCTTTCCTTTTCTTCTATTTATTTTCCTCCTGAAATAGTAGTTTGAAAACATGAAGGTAGAAATCTCCAGTCATCCTTCAAGGGATCTGAAAGATAAATGTAATTCTGCAGGAAGAGATGTTCTTAAGTAGCTCTTAACTTCAGTTACTGAAGCACGGTGCTTTCTGGCATGGAATTTGGTAGCTGATATGGAATAAGCTACTAATTCTATCTGAGAACCGAGACCGACCAATTCTTCCCTTCCCTGTGGCAGGTACCAGATGGCTTTATCTCTCATTTCTACTCCGTATCGGAGCATGTCAGTCCTGTTCTAGCCTTCGGTTTTCTGGGGCCCAAGCAGCAGCTATCTGAAGTCTGCAGTTTCTTCAAGGTAAGATGGCTTTTCTGTACCTAATCTGTGTGGGACTCCTGCTGTCTTCTGGCTTAAAGCTGCAGATATGTGCTTTTGATGACTGATGTGGCATTAAGAAACTTGGCTCTGTACAAAAGCCTTCTAAAAATCACTGGTTTCTGTGATGCAGATTGCTGAATTCAGATTGATAAGAATTCCCAGCACAATTTACCATAGCTGATAGCAAAAAATGTGTGATGAGATCAATTTATACCACCAGTATTGGAAAAGATTACGGATGCATATGCTGAAAGAATATGTTGTCTAAGGGTACATGGGATCTTAAAAGTTACATATTTGATCTTAAAGCTTAAATCGTCTTGTTCTTGTAGCTAATATAATGAGAGGCTGTGTTGCATTCATTAATGTTTGCATGGATATTGCCATGGACATCAGCATTGCTTTCCTGACTTCGGGAGCTCTGCTGTCCTGTTTCAGAGGCATGAGGGGATTTAGCCACAAAAGTAATACCCAGCCTGAAGCAGATCTTTGCTCAGATGGCAGACAGGCAAAATTCCTTATGGGGTTCTTTGCTTGCTGCAGTCCAGGCAGCTGGCATTGGCAGGTGAGAGGAGGTCTCCTTACTGTAAACCTTCCTTTTGTCTTTGCAGCACCAGATAGTACAATACCTGAAGGACATGTTTGATTTGGATAATGTGAGATACACAACAGTGCAGTCTCTGGCAGAAGACATTTTGCAGCTGTCGCGGCGGCGCAGTGAGATCCTCTTGGGATATCTGGGCACCGAGACTTCCCTTGAGATGAACGGCATGCTTCCTGGTGAAAATGAGCCACTGAAGGAGCTCATCTGATGTCAGTCAGGGGAAGAAAACGGTTTTGTACAAGGACCTTTTTCCTCCCAGAGATGGATAAAACTGCCTGCAATGCTCAGTGGTGGCAGCAAGACTATCTCAACACACAGCAACCTGGTGGGACCTTCTGCTTTTTGTAGCCAGTAGTGTTTGCTGGGATGGATCCAGGACCACTTGCCAGCTTATGGTTTGAATTTCTTCTTTGTTCCACGTTCCTGTTCTTTTTATTATTATTATTATTATTATTTTTAATGTGTCATATAAACCATGAACTGCCTGGGCCCAGATTTTTGCCCAATTCTCTTGAATAGGGCAACATACGTACCCGTTTTGCCTGTGCGTTTTCTGGGAGATGATCCCTGACGTTTACGATTGTGTGTGGGAGCAGGAACATCATTGGTAAATTCTCCACATGACCCTTAGCTTCCCAAGGAGGCTTTGTTTGCTTTGGGATTTTTATTATCGTTCTTTCTCTGCTGTGTTTCTACAGACATTACTGCTGATTTTTACCTTACATGTTTTAACACATGCAATGTGACTGCAAAGATTTCTTTCCCAGGGAGGAAGAAATACTTCTGTAAAGCACTGAAGTAAAATGCAGACTTTTTTAACCAGTCTGAAGCTCTAAGGAAGCTGGTCTGTTCCCTCTGTGTTGCTGCTCTTTGCAGGCCAGATGACGGGCTCTGTGCCGAGGTCATCCTCGCTTAGGAGATTGCTGAAGTCTATGTTTGCCCCTAAGGCAAGCTAGTGTGAGGAGGGGGTGGATTTGCATCCTGCCTGTGCATGCACAAAGTCTTTAACATCCTTCAAAGTGCCTTGCTGTATTTCAGAATGAGCCAGCAGCAGTTTTTGCTGGGTAAGAGGTGTGGGATGTACACAAGCAGAGGGAACCGGTGTAGCGTGGTGCCTGTTCCTATTATGCACAAGGCAGTAAGAGGTGTAGATGTTGGATGCGATGTACGAAAGGGCTTACGTGTGGAGGTAGCTGGAGAGCTGGGATCAAGCTGCTAGAGAGAAAATGACTCTTTATAGTCTGTCAATCCTAAGAAACATAGCGTAGTTTTGGGTATAGATCAAATGCATGCGTGTGTATGGCCTTGTAGTGCTGGGAAGTGCTCTTATCAAATATGATACTGACTGCACAGCCAGCACCTGAAATCTGGCTGCTTTGGGACACGTGCTGAGTTGGATACTAGTGTAGGGTAGTGGCAGTGGAGTGTGCTGGACTTGAGGCAGTCTTGGCTGTGAGGTTTGCAGTGATTTGCTGAGTCCTCTGTGAGTGCAATGCCAGATGAAGGTTGAGGGTCCAGCCTGTGCTTTCTCCTGTTTCAGTCCACATACAGCTCCAAGTCCCAGCCTCAGAAGGAGGAGGTCTTCAGGGAGAAGGCGGTAAGGACTTTCACAAAAACACAGGCTTCACTGTTTTTTCTCCAGACTGATTAGTTATTCCTTGTGTTTGTTCCAGGTAAAAGGCATAAGTCTTATCTAGCGATATTTTTGCAAGGGAAAAAAAAAAAGTAAGAATCTTGAGTTTCCATGTGAGTGGAAAGTCAATGCATGGGCTTGGAGAATACAAGCTTCTTTCTTCCTCTTCAGATATCTAATGTGGATTCTTCTGGTAAAAGCAGGAAGGAAGGAAGCAGGGAAAAAGTAAACAGGAGGATGTAAAAGGAGTAGATAAATGCTCCTGAGATGCTTGCAAAAGGGTAAGTGTAGAGCACGTAACATCTGTTGCTCTATAAGCACATCAGACTGATGTGGCTTATCCTGAAGACCAAATTAATGCGATAAACAAGACGGTGCTGAGGCAGAAGTGAGGAGCAGCTGACCCAAGTGAGGCTGTATGAAATAAACTGTTACAAGAAGGATTTAAGAGACAGCAATTGAAACTAGGAGAGGTCTCTGAGGTGTCTTGCTCCTGGCAGCGTGCAGTGAGAGAAGAAACAGAGGATGTTGTATTAGCACGACACACCTGCTATATGTAAACTGTGATTCAAAAGTATGTTATATTCTGAAAGCAAGTTACTTTGCCAAAAAAATATTTATAGTGCTTTGTGCTCTTGTGTGGCTGGTTTAGAAGAAAGAGTAACTTCAGCAGCTTTGTATAGTGGTTGAAAAGATGCTAAAATGTGAAGATTAATGTAATAAGATGGATTGTAATTCTAAACAGTGGTGTTAATTTCTCATTTTTAGAGTTGTTTTATGTGTATTTATTTACAACTTCGAGTGTCTTTTGACCTCAGTGCTTGGGGCAGCCTGCCTGCTTTGTATAGAGACAAGAACACTGACCGCTGACTTTGGTCTTTTTGCATTCTTGCGGGAGAGGACACTGAAACAGGGTCCCCATGAAGCAAACACTAACTTGCACTGTGGCTTTTTAAGCTAAGAAATTCTAAATTCCTAATCAGTCAAATGGAAGAAAGACAGTTTTATTACAGGTTTGTGCTTTTCCTTATTGCAAATAGGGTATGCTGCCCGCCCAGTGAAGGTGAAGAGGGATCTTCCTCGAGAACATCCACAGCTTCTTGGAGGTTGAATTCTCCCCCTCCACCTGCCAACACTAACTTGCTCCTGCACAAGCCAAGAATGTCTGCTGAGACAAACTGATTTTCTCTTTACTGGGGAGGATGTTAAACTTCTCTAGACACCCCCCTGCCACTATTTCATTGTTGCTGTTTCTCCCTCCCCAATCCCCGTGTAGCTTGAGAGGAAAGGTGTTTGCAGCCGCTGAAGGGTGCTGTTCAGATCAGAGGGTTCAGAGGAGCTGTTCCTCCGGAAGAAGCTCTCCCTGACCTGAGGGGTGGTGGTCAGTGACCTGCTGCATGCAGCACCTTTGGCTGCAACCCTGAGCAGGGGCTCAGGCTGCTCCCACTGATCCCATCCAGAGCAGGGCTTGGCCAAAATGGCAACCACCTCATACTCATCTGTTTTGCAGGGTAGAGTAAAAGGTTATGACGGAACAACTGGCTGCTCTCTGGCTTCATAAGAGATTGCTAGAAAATCATTCTTTCCTCAGCATGTTGTGTTTAGCAAAGGAAATTCTTCAGTATTAGTAGCAGATGAGATACGTATTCGGGTAGAATCTCTAGAGATAAGATATTTGCCTTTTTTATAATGAACCCTTATTCTCAAGGGGTTAAATCATTCTGGGCTGACACTTGCAAGATTTTAACACTGATGGGGATTTGAAGTGGCTTAGCAGCTATGAAATAAAATCCTTCAATAGTTTCTGATGCTTAAACAGAATTTCAAATATGCATGACTTTCAATTTTTATGTGGAGGTTGTAACAAGCTTCACCAGTGGTTAAAGTACCTACTCAGTACTTTAGTATGTATGTAGAGACTACACCAAATGGCTCTAGGAGGGTCTTTATGATCTTTAAAGCACAAATACATTAATTAAAAAAACGTGAGGAAAAATCTGCCTTGTTGTATCTCCGAGATCAGTGTGGCTTTGAAGAGCATGACTTGTGCTCTCATACAAGGAGGTAGGAAAGCAGGATTTTATTTACCCCTCTTCAGTAGAACATTCCTCTGCCATATCTGAAACTAATGAATGTAAACTTGTGCCTATTTTTTCTTGATTTCCTAAAGGTGTAAAAATCTGTTCTTGTTTTGCTTCTTTCTTTTCTTTGCAGCTATTTTTTTTTTTTTAATACCTTCAATCTTAGGATGTGGGCATTACAAGTCAAATAAAACTTTCCTTCACGATTGTGGTTTTTGTTTCTAAATTTCCTGGCTAGAAACACAAGTCTTTTGGTTTCTGATTTGGGTGACAGTTGTGGTGACACCTCTGGTGCTAGAGTGATGGTATAAAACAAGGCTTGCTCTTCCTCGGGTCAAAATACTAAACTTGCAGCAAGTAAACTTAAGGGTTTTGTTTGCATGGGGAGTCTTCCTGGTTCTACTGAAGACAAGTCCGTAAATTAAGCAGTCTATAAAATAAACAAGACAACTCATTGTACTTTGAGCAGTGGTTGAAAACTGTGGAGTTTTATTTTTTCAGATTTTTCTTTTTCTGTGGTGGTTTGATTGTGTTTGGGTGTGGTGTGGGTAGGCTAGCAGACTGTGATAAAGTGGTAACAGAAATCCCAGTAAGGAGCAGAATCTCTTAAACATTGTCCAAGTTCTTGTAGCATACAGCCTCCTAAACTATGTGAAAGAAACCGGGAGTAAAGACTTTGGGTTGGTATCAGAGATGCTCATCTGCTGAGCAATGCAGGAGACTCATCTTCTCCTTCTTCTGAAGCAATTACAGTATGTTTAAATACTTTCATTTTCAAATGATACAGAAACCAGATTGAATCAGATAGGCTGTTTGCTTCCACAGTGATTAAGATTTCATCCATACGCTTAAAAATAAAAAAATAAGCCTTGGTTAGCATTAATGCAAGCCTGTCAAGAACTATCATATATGCAAATAAAATGTTCATGAATAGGAAAATTTTTGTCTCATGCCACACCCTGAAGGTTAGTTGAAAGAGTTAAAAGGAGTTTATCTTGGTTTCCATGGTGTCAGACTGTATACTCATTACATCTCCAGAGCAGCTTTGTGCTTTCTTGTGCTGAAGGAACAGAGCAAAGGCTGCTCTGTGTATTGACACTTTCTTCTTATGTTCAGGAAGGAGTGGGTGAATATAGCAATGAAGCCCACAATTTTCAGTACTTGTCATGGTACATAGATCAAATGTAATCCACTCTGCCAGCATAACTCTATATTCAATAGCTTGGAAAGGAGGAGATTTATTTAACTTGAATAATGAAAGCGCTAAATCACTCATGCTACCTTGTAGCAGTCTTCTGCAATGAACTGAACTTCTGCAGTAAATATTTGCTCTTTCTTTCCAACTAATAAGACTTTAATGCTATTTTTCTTCTTGCAATGCCAGGAAAAGTATCAACTTTGAACAGGCTGTTGAAATTAATTGGACATAGTTATAATTGCTATCTGAAAACAGGTGTATTACAACTGGAGGAAAAGGAGTGTTCTCCCTGTTCTGAAATCTTTCTTTATGGTGAACGTGTTAAGGGATAGAAATCCTGGTCCATGCGCTTTCCTGATATAAAAATTAAAGGCAACCCCTTGCCTATGTTTACTAGTTCTTGCGCTGATCTTGCGTATTTATTTTTCTGTAAGTTTTATCTTTTAAAATTGAATTAACTTCGGTGGTTTGGTCCGAAGATGTATTTGCCTTCTACAAGCTTTTCTGTGTAACGCTGCTCATATATCTCACTTTTGAAGTGCTGCACTGTTTGTGTTCTGCTTTTTCCTCAGGCTCCCCAGGTAAGTATTGTTCTCTAGGCTCACATATGGGAACATTCATTTCGGTTTGGTCTTCAGAGTGGGTGATTTCAGTAGTCAGAGGTATTTGGGGAGGGAAGAAAAAGTATCACCTGGACCAGGTGTTGCCTGGCCTTTGCAGTTCCTTTTAAAGGATGTGCGGAGTATCAGCAGCAGCATCCTGGTTTCTCTTCAGATTCTGCAAGGACTTGACTTTGTGCTTTATTTTCACGAGTGCATGTTCACACAGGAGCTGCTGGTCCTTTACAGAGCTGTAAAGGAGATGTGGCTGTAAAAACCCATCCTCTTCCTAGTGTTATTTTAATTTAAAAAAAAAAAAAGGCAACAAAAGAAGGCATTTTCAACGGAGCTTAGTGCTTGTCACTTAATCCCTCCTGTGCAGGGGCAAATGGAAATGTTATGCTTAGGCTAGTGAAATAATCCTGTTCTGTGGTCGTATCCGTAGTAATACCGTTTATAACATGAGAGATCCCCTTTTGAAACGGCATCTTGTCACCCTTGGGAAAGGTGACGTGAGAGAAGGAGGGTTTGGGGGACGGAGGAGGAAGCACTCCCCAGCACCCCAGCCCCACACTTCCCCCCG
>NW_009235121.1:0-6753 GCF_000690835.1 Fulmarus glacialis
TTATATAATACCACTAACAGGAAAACCTGTATTTATACATCAAAACAAGATTTAAGTGTATGAAAGATTTCAGCACCTCACATTACTGATTTTAGGCTTATAATAATAACAGTTTAAATTTCAAAATACACTGACTTAATGCTAAATATTTTTTTGTATCCTTAAGACTGAAAAACTTTGGGTATCCTCCTGCTTCTCAGGATTGTTCACCTTGTTGTACAGCTCAGTCTTTTCATTTTTGGGTGTAAAATCCATGGTCATTAACTGTGAAATAATTTATAATAGCTGAGGACTTGTTCACATTTTTTTAATTTAGTTTTTTCTCTTTTCTCTTAAGTGACAGCAATAAACACATCAAAATAAAAATGCTGTAATTTTTTCAGGAAGCCACTGGCCAAAATAAACATTTATCATTTCCAACATTTTTGTTTCTCTAAAACCTTAAATGTTTTTTATTTTAATCAAATCTCCACATAAAACTTCCTTTATTTTATGAGGTGAGTAATTTGTATTTTGAAATCAAACTTCTGATTTGAAATTTTTAGGAAAATGTAGTTAATATTTAAATTGGCAATATCCAGGGTTCTTTACTGTTACTGTCAGATAGGTGTTCAGCAATCATATTGTATTATAAATGTAAACCTTTTGTCTTCCAAAACAGGATATGAACAAGCTCTTTATTTCATTCTAATCACTTTCCTACACTTGAACATAACATTAGCTCTGACCTTGAAGACATTAGAAAAATTACTTTTATACATCTTTTTTTGCAGACATTGGACTGCCTAAAGCAAAGCATTACTGGCAAGGTAATAACAAGGAGGTACCTATGGGTGTTTACCACAACAATCTAAGGAAGATGAAAATGTGCAATAGTAATGTCAACAAAAGAATGTAAAGAAAAAAAACCCAGTGATTTCGTAAGTATGAATTTTATGTTTATTGCACATTTGCTAAATGCAAAATTATCTGCTGTCTTTCAGCAAACATCTGACCTTAAAAATACTTTTTTTCCTGTTTTACAAACACTGTTGTGCTGAGTAACATGGGACTGGAAGAAACAGCTTGTTAGTTGCAGACTGTAAATGTAGTAATATATTAATAATCATCTCTATGTTTTAAACAGCATTCACACTGTTCTGGAGACATATCTTTAGAAGGCAACAGTTTCAATGTGAAGGTTATAATAGCAGTCATGTCAGAAGAGCACATTTCCTAGTTGGCCAGTGTTTTGTGGATTAGAAGCCTGAATGTAAGTGTTAATGTCAACCGTTTTCTTTTTCCTTCTGAAAAACACTCCCATCTCTTTAAGTATCCACTGACTTCCTTTCCTCAGCCTCACCGGATAGAATATCTGTGGCTTGAAATTAAATTGGCTGAACAAGCTCAGACATTTTATTAAGCTCTTAGAAGTACATTTATACTAATGTATTCTGCTTAAAAATAAAAACAAAACTAAAAACATTTCTTGATATATCATGGGAAGAGGAGAGAACCTTTATTTAGTTAGTTTTCTTGTTCAGCCTACCTGGTAAATGTGTAAGAATTTGATACCTAGAAATAGCACTGACTGTCTAGAAATGCCCAAGTCATGCAGTAGATGTTAAAAAAAGGAAAACACCTGAAATTCTACTTCTCCCCAGGACTTGAAATTTCCTCCTCAGCCTGAGAGAGACAATAAAACTGATTATAAGATCACCAAATCTTTTCCAGCCTTTGACAATGCAACTGGGTACAAATAATTGGTCTTATTAGTCTTTCCAAAGACATCCAATGAAACAGTGCCTCCCAGTATCATAGGCTGCCTACTGTACTACATCTTCCAGAGAATTAAATAATTGAATACTGACAGATTTGTCCTTAATTATCAGATAGCATGGAATGTGAAAACTAGTAGAGAATATTGTACCACTGACCCCTAAAAATTTATAGAAAAAGTGAAAAATACCATTAAAAATTGTAATACCCTAAGTATCATTATCTTTTTACCATTAGAATATAACCTTTAACATTTACTTCTCAATAATTAATGTGTTATTTCAGCAAATAGTAAAAATGTAGTCTATTCTTTGCCAACCATCCATTTATTTTACTAAAAATGTGTCAGTCTGTTGTGTATATATGGGGGGAGGGGAGAGAGACTTCTGATGTTGATGACTACTAATTTAAGAAATTTGAGTGAACACTCAGATACCCGTAGGGATGCAAGCAAATGACTGAACATTGGTTTAGGCAGAGGTTTGAGTATGTAATTTAGTTATGAACTAATGCATTAATTCATGAGAATCTGGAGGTAGTATGGGGATTAGGGCTTTTTACTCTATAATCTTTCCTTGGGAAATGTATAGTTTAACAGTCTTAGCCAGGTGGTGATTAAAATACTCAGTCTAAGCCAGACTGGTATGCTTTTTTTGCTTACATGTACCTCTGAGCCAAATGTGAGGTACTGACATCAGTCTGTCATAATAGATCTGGTTTGAAAATGGTCTACACTAGAATTTACCCCAAGTAAACCTTTTTTTCAGAGAGGTCAGTCATTTATCTAACATTCATTTGAATAAAAATTGAAAATGTAAACAAGTTACAAGTCCTGAAATCTGTGAAAGTGTAAATAGATGAAGAGCAGCAAAAAAGAAAGAAAAAAGTATATTTTTTTGTAAATATGCCCCCAAAAATGTTATAGATTTTTAGGTTTTTTCTTTTTTAATTTGAGATTAATGTGCAATACTTCTATACCTTTGGTTACTTGGCTTTGTTCTTTAAATAAACCACAAACCAAGGGACAAGAGACTGCAGTTCTATAAAGGTAGGGTAGAAAGATTAAAGCATCATTCATGCTGCCTCCAAGATTATGCTGTAGCTTTTGATACTTAAAAGTAAAGAAAAGAAATATCTCAGGTTATTATTTTTAGACTCATGTAGAGGACACTGGGTCCTATTTCTTTTTCTCTTTTTTTTTGTTTGTGTAAGTGACTGTCAAATCAAATAGTTGGCAATTCTTTCTAGATTGATTCCAAAACTAGAGTTAACTGAAAGAAAACAGTTGCTGAAGAGAATTCTTTAGTCAAGAAAAAAGAAAAGAAAGCAGTTCTAAATATGGAATCTAAATTCTGTGATTGTAATCTAAATAAGGAATCTAAATTCTGTAAATTCCTAAATATGGAATCTAATCTTCTGCTTCAAAAGAAAAGGAATGAAGCTAATCATCCAAATGAAAAGCAAAAGAATACAGTATAAAACTGAATATTTCTGAATTTCATTTCTTAATTATCTTGAAATCACAAGATATTACACAATTTCACAGTCTAACCCCAATATTGTATTTTATCTCTGTTCCCTTAGAGAAAATTAAGTCCCTCTCTTCCTTTAGGAATTTCCAAGTCAAATAACATAGTTTATATAAGTTAGCAATGATTTTTCCCTTTTGTTTTGACCGTGCAAATTCAGTCAGATACAGCCAAAAAATATGTATATAGAATGTATATAATATTATGTATAATGTGTATATTATACTTTTTTTTAAAATGTAATCCTTTCTCTGCTTTCTTCCTGGCAAGGTTTGCTTTCAAGCTTTCCATATTTCTGTGTCTAGTAGCACAGTGTGGGGAGAAAAGTGTTACCCATGACAAAGTTAGGGATGACTAGACAGCATTTATCCAAGAAAGCCAATGGAGCGGGCTAACATTGCAAGGCTTCTTTCCATGATCTTTGAAAGTTATATAATGTTCTGGTATTCAAATTGTTACACAGGATCATGTTTTGGGGAAACCCTACTATAGTTGTTAGTTAAATACTTGAAAGTATTTACACCACACAGTTTTAGTGTCAGCAAAATAGCTAATTAGTATCTTAGAAGAATTCTATTACTTCTTCCAAATTAAACTGTGACTATTAAAACTATGGCTTCTTCCACAAGAAAATGTTATTTGTTTAAAATTAATTTAACTCTACAGTATTCATGTAAGAGGACAATTTAAATGACAAAACTGCAGAATATGAGGGATTTTCTATTCATGCACAAACACACATATTACCATAGTAAAAATAGGTTTCTTACCTCATTGAGGAGCTTTGGTAGTAATCCAATAAAATAAGAGCATATTCTATCTTCAAAGCTTTTACTCAAAGCCACAAAAAGACTGAGGAAGAAGTGTTGAATGAACCGCAGTTGTTTATGTGTGCTTTTTCATTACATTTGCCCTACTATGAGAGGTTCTCTAAATCTAAGCGTGTCTTTCTTCTAAATTTTTAACAGTAAATTTTCTTTTTTACGCAACTTAACTTCTTTGCTGCTAAAGGTAACAGGGTCATCAGGGTAGAAATCTGATAGATCTTAATAAGGTCAGATTTATCTATACTTAAACAAAATGGAAAAGTATTTAAAATATTCATTTTCATTTGTGGAAATGAAACTAATTATAAAGTACTTGTTGGTTGATATTCAAGGATGACCTCCTTCAAGCTTAGGAAAGGTCCTTACCAAAAAGTAGGATATCAAGCAAAGATGGCAGGAGGTGTGCATGGATGAGCAAGGAGTTCCTGACTGAATTCAGACATACAAAGTAAGTGTACAAGAGGTGGATGCAGGGGCAGGTGACCCAGGAGGAGTATAGAGATGCTGTCCAATTGGGCAGGGATGGGGTTAGGAAAGCTAAGGCTGACCTGGAGTTGAATTTGGTGAGGAATGTGAAAGACAAGAAAGGGTTCTACAAACACATAAAAAGTAAAAGGGAAATGAGGGAAAACATGGGCCTGTTGCTGAATGGGGCAGGGAAATGGCTGACAAACAGCACAGAAAAAGCCAAGGTACTCAATGCTTTCTTGGCCTTGGTCTTCCCTGATAAGATCTACCTTCAGGAATCCCAGGCCCCTGAGGCCAGAGTGAAAGTCTGGAGCAAGGAAGACCTTGTCGGAACCATTGTGAAGATCATTGTGAGGTCTCTCTTGTTTATCTTTGAAAGGTCATGGTGACTGGAAGAGGTTTCCTAAGCCTGGAAGAGAGCAAATGTCACTCCTAACAGCAAGGAGGAAGAATCAGAGAGCTACAGACTGGTCAGCCTCACCTCAATCCCTGGAAAAGTAATGGAGTAAGTAGTCCTGGAAAACATTTCCAAATATATGAAGAACAAGAAGGTGGTTGGGAGTAGTCAGCATGGATTTACAAAGGGGTAATCCTGTTTAACCAATCTGATTGCCTTCTACAATGAGGTGACAAGTGGATGAAAGGATAGCAGTGCATGTTGTTTGACTTTAGTAAGTGTCTCCCACAATGTCATCAATAGGCAAGCTGAGGAAGTACAGTTCAGATAAGTGGACAATGAGGTGGACTTAAAATTGACTGACAGGAGGGGCCTAGAGGGTTGTGAACAGTGGCACAAAGTCCAGCTGGAGGCAAGTCACTAGTGGTGTACCCCGAGGGTCAATACTGGGTCCAATACTGTTCATCTCTTCACTAATGACCTGGACATTGTGACAGAGGGAGCCCTCAGCAAGTTTGCAGAGAATGCAAAACTGGGATGAGTGGCTGAAGGAGGAATTTATCATCAGTGCACTCCAAGAACCTCCTGGCTTGCTCATGTTCTTCTGTGTTGTCCCTCAAGAAGATATCAGGGTGGTTGAAGTCCCCTATGAGGTCGAGGGCCTGCAAACTTGAGGTTGCTCCCATATATCTGTAGAGAGTCTGATCCACTTGTTCTTCCTAGTCAGGTGGCCTGTAACAGACACCAGCTATAATGTTACCTTTAACTGTCCTCTTTAATGCTAACCCATAAACTCTCAGTTGGCTCTTGTCCATCCCCAGGCAGAGCTCCATGCAATCCAGCTGCTTTCTCACATAAAGCGCAACTCCCCCTCCTTGTCTTCCTATCCTGTTCTTCCTCAAGAGCCTGTATTCCGCCAATGGAACACCCCAGTCATGGGAACCATCACACCTTGCCTCCGTGATCCCAATAAGATCGTAGCTCTGCAACTGCACACATATCTCTAACTCATCATGTTCATTCCCCATACTGCGTGCAGTCTGGGGCACTATGGGGTACTTCAAGAGGCACTCTACCATGTTGAGTTCCTGGAGAGGGTTTGGGGGATTTTTCCATAATGGTGCCTCAAAGGTACCACATGCAAGTGGTGGAGGTGACCTCGCTTAAGCCCCGTTTTTTTGATTTAGTGATCCCTTCCCATCACATCACCCCATGCCCTTTGCTCAGCAATCCTGTCTGTCACCCTCTCACAGGACTGCTGGTTACTCCCTCTCTCCCTCATCATTCTTAGTTTAAAACCCTCCTTATGAGGTCAGCCATCCTATTGGCAAAAACAGCTTTGCCCTGAGGTGGATGCCATGTGTCCCAAGCAGATGCTGATCTGCAAACAGAGTCCCGTGGTCATAGAATCCAAAACCCACCGTGTTTGAGACTTTTACAGTGGCACAATTTCAGCTGAGGCCTCTTTACTTTATATTATTCTGGATGATGTCCTGCACAAACTGCTGCATTTTTGGCTGCCTCTAGGAGTTGTGCTCTGTGCCTGGCTCTTATATAAGTCTCTCCCAAGCACTGGCTAAAGGGTGCTTGACCATCCCTAATCAGGGGGCAACTAGGTTGAGGGCAGATGATCATGTTTGTTAGAAGCTACTAGAGCTTCCTCAGACCCACATCCTTGTGGCTCCCCTTAACTCATCCTTTGCAGAGAAGTCTCTTGGGGTCCTGATAGGCAACAAGCTGATCATGATGCAGGGGGGAACGTTGCCACCAAGGA
>NW_009235122.1:0-23001 GCF_000690835.1 Fulmarus glacialis
CCTTTATAGCTTGATGGCATCAGGGTACACTGTGCACCAGTGTCTACTAGAGCCTTATACTCCTGTGGCTCTGATGTGCCAGGCCATCGGATCCACACAGTCCAGTAAACCCGGTTGTCCCTTTCCTCCACCTGGCTGGAGGCAGGGCCCCTCTAGTTCTGGTCATAGTATCCGTTTCTCACTTCTTGCAAACGCGAGTCAAGAATTTCTTCAGCACAATCACAATCCAAAGAAAGATCAGCACTTCTGCTCTGTCTGGGGAACTGTTCGCTGGAAACTGGACTGTCGTGAGATGGGTTTTTTCTGGAAACTGAAGCAGCAATTTTCCTGGAAGAACCCCCTTGTGTGATTGTTTTTCCTTGCAATTCATGTACCCGTGCCTCTAGGGTCAAAGTAGATTTTCCATCCCCCCATTTCCTCATGTCCTCTCTGTAGTCACGCAGGTAAAACCACAGGGTGGCCCTTGGTGTGTACCCACTATATCCTCTCTCTTGAGCAGAGGGATGCTTAGTCCTAATGGCTGAGATACTGGTCCATATAGGTGGGGAGTAGGACATATCCTCGTTGAGTTGCTGGAACTCCCGGGACAGTTCGGACAGTTTTTCCACAGCCGAGACACAGGCCCGTAGGGAGGAAGAGAGACTTTCTTCGTATTGACGGAGTTGGCCAGCCAATGGTCCATATAGGTGGGGAGTAGGACATATCCTCGTTGAGTTGCTGGAACTCCCGGGACAGTTCGGACAGTTTTTCCACAGCCGAGACACAGGCCCGTAGGGAGGAAGAGAGACTTTCTTCGTATTGCCGGAGTTGGCCAGCCAATTCACCCGTCTTTTGTTCCTCTCCATCTTTCGAGGTCATTCTTACCAATGAGTTTGCGTGCGACAATGGTGCACTCCATACAAATTTCTGCCACATGGGTTGCGTGAACTTGATTTCATCTGGATCTTTGGATAAGTGCTCATTTTCCAGGTCATCATAAATCACTTCCAGCCCGGCTAATTCCCTCAGGTACTGGATACCTTTCTCCATGGTGGTCCACTTGCCTGAGTGACATATAACATCTTCCTTGAAGGGATACCTTTCCTTCACGCCTGACAGGAGTTGCCTCTAGAGTCTGAGGACTCATGTCCCTTTTCCAATCGCTTTGTCAATGCCCCTTTCCCTAGAAAGGGATCCCAGCTGTTTGGCTTCCCTACCCTCTAATTCCAGGCTACTGGCCCCGTTATCCCAACATCGGAGCAGCCAGGTGACAATATGCTCACCTGGACGACGACTGAAATTTTTTTGCATACCTCGCAGCTCATTCAGGGATAGGAACCGGGTGGTTACCATCTCATTTATGGGTTCTGCCTCTTCCTCCTCCTGTTCTCATGATGGCCCTGGTTCATCTTCATCCCTTACTAAACAACCTGATTTTCTTGTGTATTTCTTCTTGTGTATAGGGGCGACTTATACCAGCACGGGTTGGTTCTCTGGTTCAGCTGCAGTGCCTGTTGCTGGGGTTTGAGTAGCCGCAGTGCCTGTCATGGGAGCTGGAGTAGCCGAAGTGCCTGTTGTGGGTGTAAATCTCTAGATGGTATTCTTAAATAGTTGCTTAAACCTAAACAAGACATGAACCACATTCAGGAGACATAGCAATGGTAACATGCTAGTTTGAACATCCCAAGGATATTCAAAACTCTCAAAAGCCATTGTAATTTGCCTGGAGGAGAAGGGGAAGATGAAGAAAAGTGTCTTCCCCATAGGTTGGCTCTCCAAGGAGAAAAAGTAAAAAGTGTAATTATTAATAATTTCCGACAGATGGTTCCCGAAGTACAGAGGTGATGGCAATTCTGAGTACAAATACCAGGTTGATCTCATGACCAATAATTTTTTCATACCATAAGCCAGTGTTACACTGTACAGCAAAGCGATAACCTTAATCTATCTCCTAGAGGTGATAAACAGTACATAAGTACCGATAAACAGTATATACGGCAAGTAAGGTGTTACACAACACAAATCTGAGAACAAATACAACTTTGAAAGCAAATAAATCAACATTGTGACCAGCGACTGTTAAACTAATATAATGAATGCTTATAACAAATTTATTTTAAAACACTCTGGTCAGATCTGTCATTATCTCAACCCTTTGTGCCCCATGTTGGGTGCCAAAAAACGACTGTTGTGGTTTAACCCGGCAGGCAGCTAAACACCACACAGCCACTTGCTCACTCTCACCCCCGTGGTGGGATGGGGGAGAGAATCAGGGAAAAACAAAAATAAAATTCGTGGGTTGAAATAAATAGAACAGAAAAGGAAGGGAAAATAATAATAATAATGATAAAAGAATATACAAAATAAGCGATGTACCCTGGCTGTGCCCCCTCCCAGCTTCTCGCTGGCAGGGCATGAGAAGCTGAAAAGTCCTTGATTAGTGTAAGCACTATTAGCAACAACTAAAACATCAGTATTACCAACATTATTCTCATCCTAAATCCAAAACACAGCACTATACCAGCTAGTAGGAAGAAAATTAATTCTATCCCAGTTAAAACCAGGGCAGTTTGGTTTAGATATATTGAAATAAAATTGTATTGGGAGGAAAGAGCTGTTAGTTTTTTGATTCTTTTCCCTTTTTGTCAGAGATTAAAATCATATTTTGCTTTCCTTACAGTGGATAAGTAACATTTTTATTTTGGTTCTGTGGCAAATAGTGCTGTGTTAATATAATAGCATTGCATTCTCCTTCTCAAGATGAATCTAGATTTTCTTGGCAAAGCTTGGACCTGGAAAGTTAACACAACCTCAATGCATCTCACAGTGAAAGGGGAATCCACTCCCAGTCTGCATTTAGAACTAGTAACAAATGGGGTTTAGGCTTCTTTCATTGTTTCTTGCTAGGGTAGAGTTGCTCCTGTTCTTTTCACATGGCACAGTCCTTGCCAAGTTTCAAAGTCCTCTTAATTTAGGTTGGGAAGTTGTCCAAGTTTGACCAGCTCTAATGATTCATAGTATTGCGCATATTGGAATAAAATAAGATCTGATATATTTCCAGAAAGAAAAAATCAATGACAGAAAAGCAAATCAATGTACAAATATGCTACCAGTCTCTGTGGTTGCAGAGCCTAAAAACAAGTCTGAAAACCAAGAAATGTTCCCCTCTCAAAGCTGTTACTTCTTAAAATTACAGGACTCAGGAGCCTAACTCATGACCCTCAAATGCCCAGAGCTGATGTTACTGCAACGGTTATTGACCTCAGAGCCCTCTCAATGCCTTCTGGATGAGGCAAGGAAAGAGGAGGCAGATGACTGACAAGGACCACCATCTCCTGTTATTGCATGAACATGGAGGAAGTCCCCTCATTTGTCAGGAGGATCTTTAATTGGAAAAGTTGGAGCCTGATGTATACTACTCACAGCAAGGGAAGCAAAGGCTCTGGCTTTTCCTTCCTAAGGTACAGAGAGGTCTCAGGAAATTTCTTTGTCTGGAGATGCTGCTGATGATAACTGTGTGTCAATGCAGTGTCCAGCTGGGCTCATGCCATCTCAGTTTCCCTAATTAAAAGAAGCTTGCATTATGAGCAAAGAATTAATTTCTGACAAAGGTGAAGACCAAGTTAAAGAAAGAAGCAGAAGAATCAGACAAGTTATTAGAGATGAGAATACAGATACAGGTTATGTCAGAAAGGTCAAAGGCTGAGGGATATTCAAATGTAAAATTGTGTAAATGTGATGCTTTGCTGAGAATGCCTTATCTGAGAATTGCTCATTTATCAGAGGGGCAAGCAGATATGTTTTAGCTTTATAGCTGAATAAACATTTATTTATCTCTCTTAATCCAAATAAAAGCATAATTTAAAGATGACTCAAGCAAATACATTGAGGAACTTTTATGCAACTGCCAAGTAGCAATTTAATTTTATAACAACCAGCAGAGAGCAGTGCTACTTTGCGGTCCAAATATGATAACATTACAATCTTGAAAGCTTTTTCAGCAGAAACCTAGCAAAATTCTATCTAGGTCTTTTATAAATATATGTCTCTATACAAGTTATGATCTTATGTCAGTTATGAACTTTTACCAGTTTCCCTCTGAAATTAAGCAGGAGTAACTGGAAGCATTCTGGCAAATATGGAAGAGGAAACAGGGGAAAGAAATTTCATTTCTGTTTCTAGAATTCTTTTTGTATAACCCATATATTCAAATTTTCTCCTTAGTCATTTAAATGTTATATTAAACTGCTGCAGGAAGATTTAAAAAAAAAAAGAATAATCAACTGTCAATTTGAATTAAGCAGTAAATAAGTAGAACAGATCTCATACATGCTTACTAGCACTGTTGGTGAGGTCTCCCAGTTTCTTAGTGTCCCCACGGTTTGGATGCAGTGAGGATGCCTGAAGTTAAATCATGAAATGGGGAGGATTATGACAGGTGGAAGAAGAAAAAAATGTGTAGAAAAAGAGAGAATACTCATGGAAAGCTTTTTTCTCTCATTCTTGTGGCTTGTTGTAGTGAAGGCAGATATGGTTGATCAGACATCCATGTTACAACATAGCTTCTCTGAGATATATCTATCCAGCAAGTTATGGATTATCTGAACGAAGTTGTTCAAGGTGAAGACCAGCAGGTTTGATCTTCGTAGGATACTGCATACAGAATCTAAACCTGAAGCAGTACCATAATTCTAGCCAGCATAAATGGCCATAAAGAACAGGTGCCAAATTAATCTGACTGAGCAGATTAAACACACTATATCTACTTAAAACCAACTACAAGTAGTGTTATTAATCATGTCTACTTCTTGGGAGGTAAAATTCCCAGCTGAATATTAGATTCTTCTTCTTTTTCTTCTTCTTTTTTTGACCTTAGTCCCAATTTACAAAACTTGAAGTGGATTAGAGTTTTTGAAGAGTGTATTAGAGTTTGAAAAATTTTTCTAAGAATACTTTTAAATGTATGATCATTAACTTGCCATCATGCATTATTAGTCATAGGACTCTTCACCTGTTGTGCTTATTTTCTTCTTAGGCCATTCTGAGATACTTAGAAGACTTTTCATTCCAAAACAATATCTAAGGGTAGACTGAATATTTTTATAGGTTCCCAGTGACAACGTTATTAATTAAAAAAAAAAAAAAAAAAAAGATGAGATGTCAAATTTGTGTTGCAGCTCTTAATCTGACTCCTGACTGTGAAAGAACAATGGAGAATCCTTCAGGCATGTAGGGAGGTACCCTAAGTAGGTTGAAATCATCATTACCACTTGTCACATTCAAACTTCTATGATTGCAGCATTCAAGTCAGTGCTGTGAACACATCAGAAATCCAGTGATTTCTTATTGTTTTTCTTGTCCTTGAAATTATGTAGTGTATATAGTAATTTGTGGCGTCCAGTGCAGCAAAAGGGAATATGCAGATGGCCAGATAAACATAGCCCCAAAGGTTTATCAAGCTGTAAATTAACTAGGTGACAACCCCACTGTAAAAGGAAGGTTAAGACACCATTAAAATGGAGTCTGGACTATAATTCATACCTCTTACTGGGTTAGCTAATACAGACTTAAAGATCTCTGAGTTCAGGTCAGAAGTTCTTTTATGCACCTCGCTATAAGTTAACTCTTCTGCAAAGCCATGCTTTCACAGCTGAATCTTGCAGGCAGTAAATGTAAGGTTATAGCATATTTGCCATTACTAAAAGATGCAGAACTAGGTTCTTAGGGGACTACCTGCACATACAAAGAGGACCTTTGTATGAATGAATATCAACCCTGTAATATCTTGCTTTTAAATTGTTGTGTGGTTAACAGTAAATATTTAATATCTTATTAAGCGCAAACCTTCCTTAAGAATTTAAAGGTGCTTCAGGGACATGCATGTTTCCGTGCAATAGCAGCAGCTTTTTTGTCCTCTTGATTTGTTAAACAGAGCTGAATAATATAGATTGGAATAGTGGGAAAAAAAAGAACTGTACTTGTAAACAAACATCTGGCAAGTATATGATATAAAACATGCTAATACACTGTAGACAGAGTGGGCAAACAAGGTATTTCCCCGTAGATGATTCATTAAACCTATCAGTGGTACTGACTTGGTAACAGTTAAAAAATACAACTGTGAAGTACTTCAAAAAGAAACACACAACATTTGGGTTAGATGCCTATTGCCTGACAGTATGTGATCTTAAGTGCAACTAGAGAGATCAAAGCTCTGAATGGAGGAACTGTTAAACCATTTGCCATGTGAACTGTTTTGTGAATTGACTGGCTGATGCAAAGTTGTATAACTCTCCTTTTTATCTTAAATTATTTCTGATACATTGATGTTAATGTTTTATTTTTATGAATGTAGCTGTATATAAGACAGTTCTGAATTGGACTATGAAATGAAATACAAGTAATGATAGGAGCAGGAAGACAGTGGTCCAGAGAGAGGGTAAGCCAAGGTCAGTTGTAGTCATTGCCCTGCAGCTGCAAACCTTTTCAGAAAGGGAATGGATCAAGGAAGGTGATGAGTCATAAAGCTGTAAGGAAAAAAAAGAAACATACTCAGGGTTATAGAGTCTGCTGCTACAAGCTTATCAGTGAAAATTAAGCTGCATTCTGCAGCCTGACCTGGGTGTTAGACTGCATTCCACTCTCTTTGTCAAGAAACTGGGCATGAAGGCCTTACACATGCCTTCTTCAAGCATTCAAGATGTCCTGCAGGCATAAACCAAATGAGATTTGTCCTCCTGACACATCTGCTTTAACCATGAGTCTATAGTTTTGATGATCCTTCTTTTGTTGTAAAACAAAATTCTCAGCAATATTATTAACTTAATCACGTCCCAGAACCTATAGTGTGTCAATTGCTATGTGAGCTGGTCAGAGAAACATGCTCCGTGTTTCTGTAACGTCTGTGATGCTGGCATGGGTCAGTATCTGCTATACTGCACAAGTCACAGGGCAACCGCACAACACGAACTGTTTGGTTTCCCAGTTCTTTGGCCTTGTGATCAATTCCTTCCCATTCAAATCTTAAGGTATTTTAACCACCCCAACACTTTCTGATGGCAATTTCTGGGACCTTAGTGGAAAGAACTGTACTTTTAAAATTTCCCTGATGTGGTAAGGCAAGCAAGGCCTGTGGTAGGTCAGAAATGGCTTTTTTTAAGTGTGTCTTACACTGTCGAATTTGGTTTTGTGTTTAACTACATTGTGTCTTTGCTGAAATCTTCTGGACATAAAGGACTTTGTGAGAATCCTACCAAACACAAAACATGGTATATGTCAATAAACAAACAGCTCCCAGCTTCTCCTAGTGAGAAGAGGAAGCAGCAAGAATTTTTAATGGCTACTGTAGCTCAATTGTAATTCAATCAAATTGTCAGTGAAAGGAAACTCTTATAATGACCAATTTCTCTAGGAACTACTGCAGAAAGGCAATGAAATCAGAAGCTGAAAAAAGTAGCCAGGAAGTAAGCTGGAAGATAATTTCCTCAGATTCATTGGCAGACAATCTGAGGACACCATCTCCCTCTAATTCAATTATTCTGTGGTAGCATATGTTGACAAATAAATGGTAACGCAGAAAAGGGAAGTTGAGGAGGTGAAAAGGGAAGTTTTTCAGTTTTCTAATTTTAAATTTTTAAAGCAAATTTTAAGACTTGACTTCCCTAGAATTAGTCTATGAGATGGGAATGGATTTTCTGAACAACTTTGACCCTGCAAGTATTAAACTGCATAGCATGTCTCTTACGATTCCATGGCAATTTAAGTCATAGAATCATAGAATCATTAAGGTTGGGAAAGACCTCTAAGATCATCGAGTCCAGCCATCAACCTAACACCACCATGCCCACTAAACCATGTCCCTAAGTGCCTCATCTACATGTTTTTTAAATACCTCCAGGGATGGTGAGTCCACCACTTCCCTGGGAAGCCTGTTCCAAGGCCTGACCACTCTTTCAGTAAACAAATTGTTCCTAATGTCCAATCTAAACCTCCCTTGGTTCAACTTGGGGCCATTTCCAAGTCCAGGCATTCCAGGGAGATGGAAGGACATGTAGCTTTGCTCAGTACTTTTTTCTTGTTATTCAGACCAAAATTACCAGAATTCTTGTGACTTTGTATTTTTTTTTCTCTTTAGCCCTCTTTTTTCCAATTGTCCATGGTCTTCTGAAAATTATCTTGTGGGCCTGGAATTTTTCATCCTTAAAAGAGATTGAGATGGCTTATTTTGAAAATAGAAGATTTGATTAGGTCAAATGCAAAGGGGATAAATGTTTTCTTCAGTATAAAGCAAGTCTTCTGAAATGGGTTAGGATGCTGATACAGGTCATGGAAGTGGTCCTCACGGAGTGCAGGAGGTGAGAAGCGTTTAAGTGTTTTGAGATGGTCAAGTTGAAACAATATCTGATTCAGTTCTGCATGGTACTCAGCTGCTTTTTTTTTTTTTTTTTTTTACTGTAGAATGGCAGTTGTCCAGCTAAAGAAAACTGCATTACAAATATATGTGAAAACTCTCTGGGCTCAATCTCTCTCAAATTTAGCTGCCTAAACTGTATGTATCCAGACTGAGCTAGTTAGTTGTCTTGGTTACTTATTTAGTCAAAGGAAAGATGTATACTCTTCCAGAGGGCAGTTCATCTGAACTGTTTGAGGAGACTAGATGAATGATTTAGACTGGATGCCTACTGTTTAGATATCTGAAGTTAGGCAAAGTAAATTCCACTCTTATTTATACAATGACAAAAGGAGAGGGAGGACACAGGGCCTGGGTCCTTAGCTCCATAATGTGTGCGGGGTTTGGTGGAAGCTGAGCTTCTCCCCACGTATGGAGGCATCCTAACATACGCTGCAGGAGTCCCTCTTGCTATACAAGAACATAATTCCAGGTTTTGAATTCAAAAACATCAAACCATTGATAGAGATATACATCCCTATACAGTGACGATTCTTTTATTGATTTTTTTCTTTGTATTATAAAAAACAACAACAATAACAACAACTCTTGCAGAGGCATAGTAAAAGGTACTTTTATGCATAGGTAATAATGCATTATAAATAAATGAACAGTATCACAACGCTAAGTTCTGCACACCTGAAAGGCTTAACTGTTTTCGCAGCTTTCTTACATAGAAAGTTTTATTTTCGTTTTGGTTTTTAGACCTCATAGAAAAGGATGCCTGTGACCAGGTAGACTGACCATCTTGCATGTGCATAGGTGTGGTACAGGGCACAGGGATGCTCATAATCAGACTTTTCTAGCTAACCAGAAGAGTATTCATATGCATAAAAGTTTACTATTGACTCCTTTCTCATGATTCTGTGATGAATATCACTTACACAACTTCAGGTGTAAATTTCATCTATTTGTTCAGAATGCTGCAGGCACAAAATAGAGGTTCTTGAACGCCTTCCTCCCATACTGAATTCAGAGACTGTTACTCCACAGTTAACTGCATGTTGTTGCTAAATAAAAACTCATGCAAAAACCTGTTAGTCTTAGGACAATTAAAAAAGCACAGAAGTTGAAGAGAAAGAAGTGACCCATAGCCTACACAGTATGGAAGCAGAATTCCTACAATAGCTGAACTCCTCTGCTGAGAAACATATAGTTATTTTTTTCTCAATACACTTTTGATTATGGCAATGTGAACATAAAATTCAGCTTTGAAATGTGAAGCTGTAACTGAACCCACAGAAACACTCATATCACTCCTACCTATCTTATTTTGAACAGCATATGAGCACACAACTTGAACACTACATTTTTACAAGTGATATTTTCTTACAAATCAGTTTTCCTTAAAGCTTGGCTGACTTCTTAAGACAGCATAGATCAATCTGACCAATAAAACTTTTGTTGAATTTGATAAATGTGAGAAATGTAGCACAACAGCTTTAGATATTTTTTAAAGCGTTTGATACTGTAAATCACACTATACTATCAAATAAACAGTATTTATTTAGTAGTCTTGGACATTATTTATGCTGGTTGAGGTCTTATCTATCTAGTGGGAAACAGACTGTAATATCAAGCTCTCCCATATCAGGTTTTGCTGTGGTGGGAAATTGCAGAATGCTGCTAGGAATGGGACAAACTCTCTGAAGGCAATTTAAGAAGGTGGTGAACTACCATGATCCTACTCCCAGAAGGAACAGATGCTTTTTTTGTATAGCGTCTTTCTTGCCTGCTGGCTCTAACGTTAGGAGAATCCCACTGAGAGGCTTTAGCATCGACTTTATCACCTGAAAACACTTTCTGCTTGGAAGACAAAGCCTGTTGTGAACCTTTGCTCTTATTAGATTATTCCGTGAGGAGTCAGTATAAATTCTAACACACTAAAATAACATTATTAATCCAACTTTATTTTGTGACCAATGCTGAAGAACCCTCAGCAAGAAGCTATAGCATTGTACAGGTAAAGAGAAGTGCATAGCCTTTATCACAGCACCGGATGTCCAAAGTAGTTGAAGTTTACAGCATAATATGACTATCAGAAAGGTTTTATATCACCTGATTAAGCAACAGCCAGAAGAGAGATAAATAGGTGTCAGGATCGTGAAAACACTAGGATGAAAAGTCAATCAGACTTCTGTTTATCGTGGCCATCCATGAAAGCAGAGCCCTCTAGTAGTTGCTGGTAGACTAGGATTTTTAATCTGCCTTTCTCCTGGCCATACTTCTAGTTGTTATTAACTCATTTTGTTTCTTTCCTCAGCCTTCTCTGTCCTAAAAAAAGTTCTTCTGAACTTGCTTCTGTCATTTCTCCCCTGTGCACGCAACCAGAAAAGTCCCTTCTTGAGGAGTTGATTCACCATTGCAACCCTGTAGTTTGGGCTGGTGGAGTCAGCTTAATTTTCGCCGTTGTAGGTTTGCACGATAATTACGATCACCCTTTGGACTTTGATGTTTCTCCTGTATAATAAAATGCAGTAAGGATATTTTGGTATGAAAACACTTTTCATCAGAATATTCTGAAGAGTCCAGTGAGCAGTAATTGATTCAACAAAGAATTACAATGTATTCATAGCTAAACCTTGAGTAAGAAATTTGGGAGAGTTTCTATTTTCAAAACAGTGTTCAACAGAGAGTAATTCTTCAAGGTTGTGAGTACTGAGTTCATAAGAGAATTTGGCCTTAACTGGTTTCATTTTAGCAGTCAACATATGAAAAATGTGTCATGTCTATGTGAGATAAATAATAAAATTTGGCATGCCAAGAATAGAACTGAGATTACTAAACTACTTGACTCCTATGCTTTATTTAACTACTAAGACAAACAGCTAATCTCCTGTCTAGATATGCATGAAAACTTTTAAATTAAATAAAATATTTTGGTAAAAGACGGCTTAAATAAAGCTGTACCTCAAAAGGGGTAGAAATACATTTCGCAATGATCTGAATGAAGTTGACATCTACAAAACACTTTCTCTTTATTTGACTTCCTTTTAATATTTAAATCATAGTTAAAATGGTTAAAAGCTAAATGATGTTTATTAGAACGATAAAAATGAAATGTTTGCATTTAATGAGATTTGAAAGTTCCTATGAGTTAAAAATGGGGTGGACTTTTAGATTTTAGCTTTTGATCTAATTCAAGTCCGGATTTTTTTGAAATAACTTTTGCTGTACTGTATAACTCTCCTATCTAATTCTACTCATATCCCTATATTAACGATTAAAGTCCTTCTAGCAATTAAACCGTCATCCTTGTGTAGTGTAGTAGGTATAGTATATTAGGTATGGTACCTAAGTACTATAAATGAAATTCTGTAATTAATTTTGTCAGTTCATTCTGTTAGTATATCATGTATAGAAAAAACGAAAAAAAAAGGCCAAGTTTGTTCCCCCTTTGGAACATGGGTTAAACAGGTTTCACTGCCCATAGCTGTCCACTTATTGTGTCCTTTGAACACAATATGAATTCAGAACAGCTTGTACTTTTGAGCACCAACATTTTGTATTTTGCATAAACTCAATCTGCTTGGAACCAAGTAATTTTTAATATAAATAGTTGTATCTAATGATGTGAACAAGTATTTCAATTCACCCTTTGTTAAATTGTTTTTTCTCTTGCTTACTTTTTTTTCTTACGTATATTTTCCTATAACCGATTCCCCAATTTATCCAAAGATTCAGTTAGTCTATGATACAATAGTAATTGAAATTACTGGTTGCCACATCGCTAGCATGGATTGTTGGTGCTCCTAATACACCCTTCTCCGCCCCCCACATTCTTGGGTATATCTCATTTGTTGCTAGTTAGCTTAATAATGATAGACTAGAGTAAAAGGAGAATTAACTACCTGTGGGACTGGCTCTATATGTGTGCATGCTGTGCAAGCAGCTCTTGGTTTGGGGAGATGGGGTCTATTCTTTTGAGAGTTACTGAAAACTGACAGCTAAAACAAAAAGAGAGGTACACAGATGACACCTACTTATCAGGATGCTTCAGAGTGGGTGTCCATCCACTGTGACATCTTTGTGCTCCTAAAGAAAGTCTTGTGGAGAGAGGGTGCCAAGCTGAAAATGAAAGATATAATGTCTGAGATGAGACCATCCCTCTAGTCAGTGTGATAACTCATTCACCAAGGGTGCTCAGCAGCAGGCTATCAAAAGAAGCAGGTGATGGTGAGAAATGTGAGGGTGCATGGGAGGATCCAGGAGTCATGATCTGAGCTGGTACCACTGACTTGGGGCACTATATGAGCAATACTCTGGATGGCTGTTTGGGCTGCCCAACAGAAGACTCCCAAATGCTGCCAGTTCCAAGGCATGAGGCATGAGAGGCAAGCAAAGATCCAGAACTGCAGTGCACAGATGAGACCATGGTGTAGTGAGGTCAGGTATTTCAGTACATTAGAAACTGGGAAACCTTTTGAGACAAAAGGAACCCATAAAGGAAAGGCTTTGTTTTAATCAAGGTGGAGACAGACTGCTGGCTCTGAAAATTAAGAAAGTCATACAGGATTATTTAAACTAGGAACTGGGAAAATGTTGACAAGCATGGAGAAACACCTCGTTCAGATTGATTCAACCTGGCAGGGTAACCTGGATGATATTCAGCACACCTCTGAAAAGGCTGGAAGGCAAGCAAACAGAAATAGGGAAGGCAATTCAGTTTGCCTAAAATGGCAGCTGACTAGCATGGCAAAGCTAAACCAAGGGCAAAACTAAAAATTGCTGGCTTCTACACCAATGCTAGAAGCCTAAAAAATAAGATGGGGAAACCAGAATTTTTGGCAATAAACAGCAACCCTGATAAAATAGGCATCTCAGAGACCTGGTAAAAGGATAATTAACGGGATACAGTGTTGCCAAGCTACCAGCTTTGAAGGATCACGGAATGAGATGTACAGGTGAAGGAAAACATTAAATTTAACAGCATAAAAATATCGTGGGAAAAGAGAAGCACTATGGAAAGTGCTTCCACCATACTCTAATAATAATAAACAAATAGTACTAGGATGATACTCTGGGCTCTTTGATCTGGAGGATGATAGTTCTTAGGTAAAGTCGCAAATTCAAGACAGATTGCAATAGCATAAGATTTTCACTATACATGATTTTCACTATGCATCATTGCTGCCTCAGGACAAGAGGTAGAGTTAAGACTGTTGTATGCAATAAATGACTGCTTCCTAGAACAACTAATCTTAGCACTCCCATAAAAAGCTGCCATTTGGGCTTTGGTCCTGAGTAATGCACAGGACCTAATTCAAATGGTATTAGTTGAATAGCACTCTGTAACAGCAATCAGAGTAAAATTAGGCTTAATATTGCAGTGGGAGAGAGCAAGCCAAATAAATCCCGCATACAGAGATTCGATTTCAGGAAAGGGAATTACATAAAAATGATGCAATTAGCAAAAATACCCCTAAAACAAATACTCCAAAAAGCAAGAAGCCTGCAAGCAGTCTTGAGGCTGCTTGAAAATAATGTATTAGAAGCCCAGGTAAAGTGCTCAGAAAAAGAAAACATAATGACCCAGTAAAAACCCTGTATAGCTAAACAGAATACTTAAGGAGGCTACAGTACAGAACGGATTGACTTTAAAAAACACAGATGTTGTCCAAATGAGGAGAGAAGTAAAATCATGGCATATCATATGTACACAGGAAATTATAGGGAACATAAATGAATTTGTAAAAGATACTCAAATTGATAATAAAAAGGTCTTTAAATACCTCAGAATCTGGAAGCCAGCTCATGAAACAGCTGGACCACCTGATGACAAAGGTGTTAAAGTGGCATTTGAGGATAAGGCCACAGCAGAGAATATGAGGTTTACCTTTTGTATACTTTTTTTTTACCATTAAAGATGTTGGGGAGTTTCCAACATCCAGTGTATTTTTTGTAGCAGTTCTGTCAGGGGAGCTATATTAATTTGAGCTAAGTATACAGGAAGTATTAGGCCACAAAGAATAAGTTAAATGTCAGTAAGTCACCAGAATCAGCAGCCATTCACCCAAGAGCTGTGAAGGAACTCAAATGTGAAATTGCAGAACCGCTGGCCAAAATGTGTAACCTGTCACTACAAGCAGCCACCGAGTCAGGAACCTGGAATAGTGCCACTGTAAGTTCCATCCACAAACAGGGCTCCAGAGAGGATCCTGGAGCTACAGACCACTGAGTCTGCCTTTCATCTGTGGTAAAACGGAAGAGTCTGTATTAAAGGATGAGATTACTGAGCAAATGGATAAACACAGCCTGTAAAGAAAGAATCAGCATGGCCTCTGGGAAGGGAAATCCTGCCTCGCTAACTTGTTCTGGGTACACAGTACATGGATACAGCTGCCAGGAAGGGAGCCAGTGATGTCCTGACCTGAAAAAAATCCAGGTCCAGGTCATGGGGAAAAGGCAGAGGCTGTAGAAGCCATACCATAAAATAGGCAGGACTGGCAGGATGACAATGAGCTCCTCTTCCCTGAAGGCAAGGACCCACAGCAGACCTGCCCACCGTCACACCCTCATCTCCATTTTGTTCCAGTTAGGAGCTGGGCAGGGGCTGGTTGCAGAGCTGTAGATGCCCAGGTAGAGCAGTGTGTCTGTGCCCTGCTAGATATTAAGCATGAGGGAAGGAGCTCACTTGTCCCCAGCCACCAGGCCAGACCTCTTCACCCGCTTGCCCAGTGCAGGAGACCATCAAATTGGTGACTTCACAGGCTTTCACATCCATCAAGTCATCTGGGTTTTTATCCAGCTTTGTAAGCACCAACCTTCTCCCCCTAGAGAAGACAAAGATGACAGATCAGGAAGCAGCCTTGACACTCACCCTGATGAAAGCCAACAGTCTTGTTCAAGATCCTGCAGAACTTTACCAAGCCTTCTGAAACAGTTTATAGTGCCTCAAGGGACCCCCACAAAGCAGGGACAGATACCAATGTATGGGGATGCCTATAAGATAGCTCTGATACCCCATGTCAAATGCTTTCTCCTTTTGAGGGACAGGAAGCAAATGACAGACCACATGAAGGGTGTTTTGGACAAGATAGGAGTTATCAAAGATGCTCTGTCATGGGACCACATAGACTTGATCTGGTTGAATCACATCCTCCAGCATGGACACCAGTCACAGCAGATGGCCTTCACTACAGTCTTGTGCTGAGGAGAGAAACTGGGAATTTGTGCCTCAGGTCTTCAGCAATAGGGCTGCTATGTCCCTCCTGCACAATAAGGGGAGCATCCTACACATTGAGAATTCATCCCAGATGTTGGCATGGTCCAGACCAAAGTTGTCCCAGAATACATAACAAAACTCTGCAGTCAGCCTCTCTGTGATGGAGAAAAGCAACAAAGAGCTTCTGAGAACAAGACCAGAGTGCCTGTCAGCTCCAGCTGGTCCTGGTTGTTCTCACTGACCTTTGGGAGCCTGTTCTACAGCTGTGATAACCAACGCAAACAGCAGTATCTGTAGAGAAGAAGCCCACACTAAAGGCCAGTCCTCTTTCATTCATCTGCTCCAGATCCATAAGAGGGGGTCTCTCCTCTGCCAAGAAGCAAACATTCCCTGAAATGTAAAAGTGCTTGCCATGATCTTTGTCTCAGAAGACATGGATGCCTGAACATATGGCAGCACCCCACATCCAGAGGCTTTTCAGGGTCCAGAATTTGTTCCACTTCTCCTGCTGTTCACTGAAAGGGTATGGACTGTTGCGGTGCGTGGCCAGGCACCTCTCTAGCTCTCCAACTCCTTGCTCAGCTGTTCTGTCACCATGTCCTTCCGCTGTGGGTAACCTTCTGGTTATCCATGTATAGCTGCAGCAAAAGAACTTGGCGTGTACCTTCCCTATAATTCTGCATCTCTGGGCTCAAGTGACTTGGGAGACATCCACACATTCCCAAAGGGTTTCTCCACTCACCGCAGTCACTGAAAAATACTTTTTTCTCTTTTGATTTTGTGATATCAATTCTATAGTGTGCAACATCTTTTTAGGTAGACAGTTGGCAAACAGTCTACATGCTGTTTGGCTATTTTGAAGAATGTGCTGGGGTGAGACAAACATTCCCCAGTAATCCAGTCTTTTTGTTTACTATGCCATTGGATGAAAAGTGCCTTGATATTATCCAGTTACCTCGAAACCCCTATTAATTTAAGTCAGGTAAAGTAAAATGCACATGAGAGTATTTATTTTTATCATCCACAGTTGGCAACATCATGAAAAGTAATTACGAAATACAAGAGTGAATACATTAAAGAAAACCCATGCATTAATCTATTATAGCGTGGTTAAATTGGAAATATCTTTCCCTCTCTCTCCTTCTCCTCACCCCTCTTTCTTTCATTTTTCCTCCCTTCAGCTGACTTGCCTGTATTTTTGTTAAGACCTCCCTATCAGGTTTTAACTTTCCTTAACCATAGGTAAAACTCTTCCCACTGCTTAGCAAGATGATGTTCAATAGGATGCATGAGGAATCTGAGAGTGTGCTGACAAAAAAAAAGCAGACCCTTCCCCCTTGAATCATTACTCAACAAAGTGTGTATCAAAAAGGTGAATAAAACAGTTTATGTCAATCTGAGCAGTAAAAAGACTCTGGTTTCTGCCAATTAAGAACAGACAAATTCTGTTTACCTGTGTCTGCCTGCAGCAATTCAGTTAGTTTGAGTTAACTTCTTTTCAAAGGGAGTTTAGAGGAATACTCACTGCTGTGGGAATTGAACTGAAGGAGGGAAGAAAGAGGTCCTTGAATTAATGCAGAGTAGTGCACAGGTTTGGTGGATTGTTTGTTGGAGGGAAAATTTCACTACCATTAGACATTTTGTGGAATTTTAAGAGTAATTTTTTTTTATTAGTTTCCCTCTATTTTAATTCTTTCTCATAGTATTTCCACATGAATTTCAGCCTTGAACTTCTTTTAATTTCTAAGTATATGCAGGAAGTTATTAAAAGTTTGGGTGTCATATAATGGACAACAATCTTGTGCAATTTTTGAGAAACAAAGTGGATCATGCACCTTGATAAAGAGCTCAAAAGATGGCAGACAGTTTGTGCTCAGGATCAATTTACAGCAACACAGCATAGAATCATGGAATCATAGAATGGTTTGGGTTGGAAGGGACCTTTAAAGGTTATCTAGTCCAACCCCCCTGCAATGAGCAGGGACATCTTCAACTAGATGAGGTTGCTCAGAGCCCCGTCCAACCTGACCTTGAATGTTTCCAGGGATGGGGCATCTACCACCTCTCTGGGCAATCTGTGCCAGTGTTACACCACCCTCATTGTAAAATATTTCTTCCTTATGTCCGATCTAAATCTACCCTCTTTTAGTTTAAAACAATTCCCCCTTGTCCTGTCGCAACAGGTCTTACTAAAAAGTCTGTCCCCATCGTTCTTACAAGCCCCCTTTAAGTTGGAAAGGCCACAATAACGTCTCCCTGGAGCCTTCTCTTCTCCAGGCTGAGCAACCCCAACTCTCTCTGCCTTTCCTCATAGAAGAGGCGTTCCATCCCCCTGATCATTTTCGTGGCCCTCCTCTGGACCTGCTCAAACATGTCCGTGTCTTTCTTGTGCTGAGGGTTCCAGAGCTGGACACAGTACTCCAGGTGGGGTCTCACCAGAGCAGAGTAGAGGGGCAGAATCACCTCCCTTGACCTGCTGGCCCCGCTTCTTTTGATGCAGCCCAGGATATGGTTGGTTTTCTGGGCTATGAGCACACATTGTCAGCTCATGTCCACCAGTATCCTCGAGTTCTTCTCGGTAGGGCTTCTCTCAATCCCCCCATCCCCCCAGTATTGGTACCAGGGGTTGCCCCGACCCAGGTGTAGGACCTTGCACTTGGCCTTGTTGAACCTCATGAAGTTCACACGGGCCCACTTCTCAAGCTTGTCCAGGTGGATGGCATCCCATCCCTCAGGCACGTCAACCGCACCACTCAGCATAGTTCAGAGATCAGTATGTTTCCATGAAGTAGTCTTATTTCTGAAAATCAGAGCCAGTCGATACACAACAGGCACAATAAAACAATCACTTGTCTTTCCAAAAATTTATTTTGAAATTCATGGATTTCAAAAGAAGAATTACTTGGATACGGGGGCCTTTCCAGGATATAGAGAAAGTAAGTGATAAAACAATATTCAGAAGAGTTAATTTTTTCCTGGGTATCCATTTTGGCTCCCACTAGAATCTGATGTCTTGACATGCTGAATATTGCCAGGGGCAGAGATTCAGGGATAAGCCTCTCAACTCTCATGAATCATCCAGAAAAGTAATTGTTAGGGGAAAGACCCTGTAAAATGGGATTGCAGAACAATGAAATTAAATTAAATTTAAAATGGAATAAATGTGCTGTGAGAGAAATGAGCTTAGCCTTGCAACTATTAGAATTTAAAGGTCTCTCTTTTTATTATAAATATACCAGAGACAGGATAGAGCTGGTGAAATTGTTCCCTGCAAACCGAAGCTTGAAGAATACGATCTGCAGGCGATCAAAAAGAATGAGTTCACCAGCATCATCTTCCTTACCTTGTTTATAGGCTTGAGCATAAAATTATGTAAGGTCTGTTTAAATAGGAGCATTATTAAATTGACAGTTAATCAGAAACAATACAAAACTGGGTGAAAGTAAATACAATTTTTTTATGTATGCAGTAGGCTATGACTCCACATACTCCATGGAATGGAGTGAGAGATGTGTCTGCAGGATATGTGGCAATAGAACTATGGAGGTACCAAGAAGGAGCTACAGAGAAGTGTAGGTGACTAAGTCAGAAGTTAGAGATACGGGCAAATCTAAGCATTTCTTAACTGCAACAGGAGATAAGTCAAAAAACTGGAAAGTAAGCAAATATATATCTTTAGATCACATCACAGATTGGCTGAGTGGACATCTTTCTTTCTTAAACTGATGAAATAGCAGGTTTTTTTAAAACTGCTACCAAAATGGCTAACCAGTCTTCTGGGAGAAAAAAAGTTTATAAATGTGGATGCAGAAAGAACAGGAAATACATTCAAAAGCTGTCATTTACTTTGTTGCCTGGATACGCTGTGAATCATTAGAAAATTTGGAGACAGGCTTACAGGGGGTAGTACACTGTAAAGCACTTGTCCTTTATTCACGTTAATAACTTATATAAGTTGGTGCCTTTAAATTCTTTCTCTAGTACAGTTATTTAAAGATTGAGCTGCAGCTGGAAATAAGATGCAACTGTCTTAATGAAGTTCCCTTTTAGCATGTATTTAGAATTTGAATAGCTACAGAATTTACACAGCTTTGCAGGGCTCTACTCTTAATTTCTGTTATTCAGGATTATGAGCGTTATGCACTTGGTTTGTAATGAATGTGAACTATTCTCAAATGACTTACAGTTATTCCTCTGAAAAATTTGGTGGCTACTCTCCAGTAATGAGTGCATTAAAAATCTTAAGGAAAAAAAAAAGCATAATGTAAACAAATAATAAATATTTTAACCAGTTACATAGCTATAGCAGAAGTGGTTTCACACAGCTTAAGTGTTAATATTGCAAAACTTTTCCTTATGTAGGGAATGGTGAAGACTGTGGAGCATCTAATAGGAAGCATTGATGCAAAAGTGATTCCTATTTAGCATTACAAAAAGGAATTGTCCCTTAAGTACCTATGAAGTAAGACCTGTTCCAAGAGCTGTATGCATGCGTGTTATCATCAATTTCCGTCACTACGTTCCACTCAGCCATTACATGTATGCACACATACACACAATTATAACTTCATAGGATAAAATGTTCTGAAATTCCCAAGTTCTAAAAATGTTTGTAAGTCCTATGAAGTCAGTGATGTCTAGCTTGTGTGATACAAATAATGATCTCATAAGTTTCAAGTACATTATATCACATTGGTAGGTAAGCAGAAAAAAGCGTATATGTTCACAGAGTCTTTTTTTTTTTTTTTTTTTTTTTTTAATAAGCTTCGGAAATCACAAGAACTTGTAAATCCTAAGTGAACATCCTTTTGTGAGAAAAGCACAACAGGTTTTTCATATTATTTTGAGAATGCTTCAGTAATTCAGGTGGAGAATTGGTAAAGGTTTATTCCTGAGTAGAAGGTCAGTTGGAGTAGGATATTTCAGGTCAGCCATCTACCCAGTAGCACAAAGGAAAGTGGTATGAACAGCACTCATATATATCTTTTTCTACTGCCAAGCCTGTATGACCAGATTCATATTTACAGCCAGGTCAAGTGATATGAAGCAGTGCAGAGTAAGACTGTCAAACTTATGCCTTGAGAACAACAATAATACATTTTATTCACCCTGAAGAAAGGAAAAACAAAAGAGGAGAATATAAAATGAATGCCCAGTCTTAATGGCACACTGCTACAGGTGCCCAACTCATAAGCTATGTAAGTTACTGTAAACAATTCAGTTAATCAACCTGCAGATTACTAACAAATGAGTTTGTCAGTAATGTCAGGAGCTTGGGTTCACATTTTTCCTTGGAGATGCTCTCATATAGTAGATCTTCCTGGCTAAGAGAAAATAATAAATTTATTCTTCTCAGAATGGTTGCCAAAATATCAATTTGTATTCACTTAACCACAGCTATATTAATTTATATGTTAATTTTAAATGTCAGTTCAAGGAAGCATACCCTGGAATGAAATCACATACTTGTGCTACAAAGTCACTAATATTTTATGCTTTATGAATGATGTCATTCTTAGAATTAAAAATTGGAAACTAGAATAGAGTCTTGATGATTACCATTATTATGCCCCATCCCTGGAAACATTCAAGGTCAGGTTGGACAGGGCTCTGAGCAACCTGATCTAGTTGAAGATGTCCCTGCTCATTGCGGGGCACGGGGGGCGGGGGGTAGATTAGATGACCTTTAAAGGTCCCTTCCAACCCAAACTATTCTATGATTCTATGATTCTATGATTCTATGATTCTATGATTATCATCCTCAAAAAAGTGCAGGAAGGTGTTAGGGAAGGAACCAGGGCAGGGAGAGCTGAGTCTACACCTGATGCTGCTATTCACCTGTTGTGTGATAGCATGGATAAATTATTTCATATCTGCTTCTTTTATTCTGTATTATGTCTTCATGGGGTGATATCCTGTAGCAGTATGCTCTGCCCTGGCTGAATCTGTTTCATTTCCTTTGCAGATGGCTTGCTGCCATGGAAGATAATGGAAAAATAAAACTGCCAGGCTTCTACCTCCTGCCAGTTTCAATAGAATTTAGGAAAAAATAGCAGAATTTAATCTTAAAGACTTTCATTATGGTCTTTCAGCATGATACAAACTGTAACAATTTATCCCTCAGTTTATTTTAACGTAATGTTAATTATGTTTCACCAAAATTCTCCTTAAATCTTACATTGGCCTTAGAATGTGTTCAATGTTTTCATAATGCTATGATATGGGAAAACCTTGATCAGGGTAGGAAAAATAAGTAATTTGAGAAATAACAGTTGAATACCAGGCTTAGATCAATAGGAGGTGTTCATAGCCAGGGAAGAAGGGTAGTAAGGAGGAAAAAGCCGAGATGAGTGGAGACAATTTATATGAAATTTGGCAGATTTAGATTCTGTTTCCCATTTTAAAAAAAGAATTAATTTTAACATTTTGCATTAGATCATTTTTCAAAGTTTTTGAGTTGTTACATGCAAGAGTTTTATTCATAAGAAAACAGGTGAAGCAAAATAAAAAACAACAATGTGTTTGCTCCTTATTCTTCTGTCATTAGGAGTGGGTGTCCTGTGCTTTGGAAATACGTAACGCCAAAGTCCAAGAATTTCAGCTATTTTAAAAAGCAATGAAAAAAAATTAAAATGTGCAATTAAATCTTATAGTTATGCATAATTCTATAAATGTAAACTCAGAAAGATTTCACTTGTATTTTTACAGAAAGTCAACAATTCAGTTTGACTTTTATTTTTGTTAACTGCCATTTTCTGCAGTTACAATTTTTGACAGTTTCAGTCTCTTGGCCTTTCCTCCTCCTTCTTCACCAGCTCTTGGAATGAAGGAGTAGGTTTGGGAGAGAGCCTTGTGGGTTAGAGAAGGATGAAAATAATACATTTCAATCTGGAGAAAAGTAGCAGTGTGAGAAATAGAACTGTAGAAACACAGATATTTTACTCTCATGTTTTTGCACTTAAATATCAGGAGTTGCTGCTTTTCCCCCCTCTTTTTAAATGACTATTTATTGATGTATGTTGCTGGAAATAGAATCCCTTCCTAGACTTCTAGTCTTTTTCCTGGTTTTCTGTCTGTTAGATACATACCTCATAGACTTCTGCAGTGACAACCAGTTACAGAAAGCTATTCATTTTTGCTTTAAATGTATAGAAAAGATGAAGTCTGATCATTTAGGGTCTAAAATCCAGGTAAGGCATGTCAGTTACTCATAGCTTTGACGGGAGCTAGTGAATAGTTTGGATTGCTAATAGTTTGTGATTGTATTGGGTTTGCGTGGCAAGATTTTAGTAGCGGGGGAGCTACAGGGGTGGCTTCTGTGAGAAGCTGCTAGAGGCTTCCCCTGTGTCCAATAGAGCCCATGCCAGCTGGCTCCCAGATGGACCCACCGCCGGCCAAGGCCAAGCCC
>NW_009235122.1:23046-24453 GCF_000690835.1 Fulmarus glacialis
GGGAAAAAAAACCCTGCTGTAGAACAGCAGCCAGATAGAGGAGTGAGAATATGTGAAAGAAACAACTCTGCAGACACCAAGGTCAGTGAAGAAGGAGGGGGAGGAGGTGCTCCAGGTGCCGGAGCAGAGATTCCCCTGCAGGTCATGGTGAAGACCATGGTGAGTTAGGTTTTCCCCCTGCGGCCCATGGAGGTTAACAGTGGAGCAGATATCCACCTGCAGCCCATGGAGGACTGCATGCCAGAGCAGGTGGATGAGCCCAAAGGAGGCTGTGACCCCAGGGAGAGCCTGCATTGGAGCAGGCTCCTGGCAGGACCTGTGGATCCGTGGAAAGAGGCGCCTACGCTGGAGGAGTCTGTTCCTGAAGGACTGGGGACTAAAGGACCCACGCTGGAACTGTTCATGAAGAACTGCAGCCCGTGGGAAGGACTCAGGTTGGAGAAGTTCGTGGATGACTGTCTCCCATGGGGAGGGACCCCACGCTGGAGCAGGGGAAGAGTGTGAGGAGTCCTCCCCCTGAGGAGGAAGGAGTGGCAGAGACAATGTGTGATGAACTGACCACAACCCCCATTCCCCGTTCCCCCGCACCATTTTGGGGGGAGAGGAGGTAGAGAAAATTGGGAGTGAAGTTGAGCCCAGGAAGAAGGGAGGGGTGGGGGAAAGGTGTTTTAAGATTTAGTTTTTATTTCTCATTACCCCACTCCGATTTGATTGGTAAAAAATTAAATTAATTTTCCCAAGTCGAGTCTCTTTCGCCCGTGATGGTAATTGCTTAGTGATCTCCCTGTCCTTATCTTGACCCACAAGCTTTAAGCTTTTTGTTATTTTTTCTCTCCCCCGTCCTGCTGAGGAGGGGGGGTGATAGAGCAGCTTGGTGGGCACCTGGCATCTAGCCAAGGTCAAACCTATCACAGTGATAAATAGCAAAAGTCATTCACCTGTCCTGTATCTAATAGAATTACCAAGCGTTATGGGGAATTGTGCCTAATACGGTAGGAGCATCACTGCCAAGAGGTGCATCTCCACATCCCCTGCAGAGTATTGAGAAAAACCACAGAAGAAAGTCTATCAGGTACTCCAACAATGAAATTAATGTCAAAGGAAACCAAAACTGATTCCAACCAGCTGTTCTCTTCCTCCGCCTTGTTTGGCTTCTTGCTACCAAAGGAGATAACATCCCCTTTGCTACCTTAATTTATTACATGACACGTACAGGACAACCAGGGGATCAGGCCCAGACAGCATGGGTTTATGAAAGGCAGGTCCTGCTTCACTAACCTGACCTCCTTCTATGACAAAGTGACCTGCTTAGTGGTTGAGGGAAAGGCTGTGGATGTGGTCTACCTAGATTTTAGTAAAGCTTTTGACACCGTTACCTACAGCATTCTCGTGGAGAAACTGGCTGCT
>NW_009235123.1:0-9588 GCF_000690835.1 Fulmarus glacialis
CTCCGCCACCCCGCTTTGCCCGACTGGGGCTTTTCTCCCCTCCAGGCCCCTGCCACCCCGCTTGGCATCGCCGCCAGCCCCCTCGTGCCTGGGTGGCTTTTTCCAGCAGGTGCGTGTGCCCGCCACCTCCCACCGCCGCCCAGCCACCCGACCCTGCCTGTGCCCCCAGAGCCCGCTCTGCTTTTGCACGGGCCTGCGCTCAGCCAGGCGGCGTCTCCTCTTCCGTCTGTATCAGCCGGCAAAGGCTTGCCTGCTTCCCACTTAGTTTCCTTCTTCTTTACATTTATCCTCAGTGAAGGCTGTCCGGTCACCAGCCTCACTGGTGCCTCTTCCACTCAGCACCCCGCCCGCCTGGGATGCTGCATCTTAGTGCCCGCCAGGCTTTCTGTCTGGTGTCCCGAGCATGTATGTGTGGATGCCTGCTGGTTAATCTCGGCTTCTTCTGCTGGGCACAGACGCATCAGGTTGGGCACGGATTTGCTATAATGAGGCTATGTGGCTCCTGGACAGGAGCTGGCTCCTGCGTGGGCAGTGAGCTCATGTCTGTCTGCACGTGCCCCTGTAGACAGGCATGCCCGCGGTCCAAAGCTCTGTTCCCTCGGCGGGCTGCGGGTCCCCTACCGGAGGGGATGCCTTGGTCACATCCTGGGGTGCACGAGAGGAAACGGCCTCTCACTGCCAGGCATCATCTCCGATATTCGCTGCTGGGTGAGGTCAGATGGAGATGGGCAGTACTGTAAGGCTTGCCATGTTGTGGCCGAATAACTCCTTTCCTACCGCTTCATTTTCTTCTTTCCCCGAATCTGAAACCTAAAGCACAGGGAAGGGCAAAAGAGAAAAATGGATGTCCTGGTACATATTCTTTAAAAAAGCCTTTACAAAAACTAAAACCATAAAAAATATTTAGGAAAAGGTCTTTAAAAAAATTATTGCCACTTAAAATTTGCCTGTTTGTTTTGTGAAAGTAATGCTTCAGTAGTGCTTGCTGCTGAAGTTATATGTCAAATAGTCTGCCATAAAACTTATCAAGAAAATGGGGCTGATTGGTGACCTCAGGCACTAATACAACAATAGCAAATAGGCCACAGCATCACAGACAAAGATACAAATTGTCCTTGAATGTCAATTAACAGAAGGCTTTATCCACAATTTTTTATTGCACACAAGATCTCTGGTCTCTGCTGTGTCCCTGTGTTTCCTTTGTGTTGTGTTTGCAGAAAAAGAAAAGGAGCACAAAGCTCCATTTATTTTATTAAAACCACAAGATGTTTATAATTCTGTGACCAGTGTGATATTTCCTGATAATGTAAAAACTCAATTCAAAAAGGAAATAGTGTGTTACCTTGCATTGTTCCCCCAAATAACTTAGAGGGAGATAACTTGATAAAAACATTTCTATCACACCCTCTGGTTAGTTAAATGTAGTTGTTATGTTTCCAAAAATAGATAGTCCCTGAATGTGCCTGAAATCTGCAACACGGAGATCAGTTCTGTGTCATGCATAGCCTTTTCTGCCACAGTGATTCTGCCCTAAAATTGTCACGGACTTCTCCTATGTCTATTTCTTTAATTCACTCATAATTTTGCATCGTTCTACAAAGTAGATGCATGCTTGTAATCAGAGAGAGACAAGCTTGTAATCAGAAAGTAGTCAACAATAGTTGTTTGATGCCAGAAAAATAAACGTTCAGAGGTTTGAAATAAGGGAAATTACAACTTTTTATGGCTTCTGGCAAAACTTCATGACTAACTTCCTTAAGAAAAGTATCTACTAAATAATGAATAATGAACCAGTATCTCTTTAAACTCTCCACAGAATCGCTTCTTTGTCTTATTTTTCAATGACTTAAAATGTTTTGGCTTTTCCAGCATTATTGATATTAAATCAGCTTGCTGACTGTGGGGATGTCTTTGCAAAAAGAGTGGCTAGGAATTGCACAAGGCCCGGGAGGAACGTGCTGGGGCTGGAGCTGGGAGATTGGGGCCATTTTAGAAGGAGCGGGATGCTTTTCCTTGTACTTAGCCTCAGGCATAGACATGGCTTACTCCTTCCCTCAGTCAAAAAAAGAAACTTCAGAAGCTTAAACATACACTCGGACGGCTGCTAATGAGACTGTTCTGTCTCTTCATACATTTCAAAATCTACATGCCATATTTCAGTCTCGGGCCTTCTGGGCATTTGTGTCTAATTAGTCTGGAGGGCCTCCAGTTCGAGATTACCTATGCTGCTTGGTGCCCAATTTCTTTATATGACTTTGGCAATAAAGCAGATTACCGTGGGTTTATGTGCAAGCAAATTAGGGACAGATGTAAGCATTCTTGTAAGACCTATTCCTGCTTTCTTAGCACTGATTGAATTCCACCATCATCTGGTTCTTTCTACGTGAAATGACAAGTGTGCTGATGATAGCATATTTGTAACTAGGGGTACTCTGTAAGATGCGAGGCTTTTAAATACTTCGTCTTGCTTTTTTTTTTTCCCCCAAGGGGGAAACAGTAGTGCTTCAAGAAAAGCTTCCCAGTTCCAGATTGAAATAATGAAAAAGAGGAAGGGACTCTGAGCTGAGCTATACATAGCACAGCAACAAATGTTTTGGATTTGTTTATGTTTTCATAACAGCTTAGAGTAGCATGGAGAAAACACAATACATAGCACGTGAATTGGCATTTAGCACTATGAAGTAATATTCCATTGGTTAGGACTCCTATTTACTACTACTTTAGGAAAAAAAGTCGGAGGATTATGGAAAGACTGCTATGGATGTCTCCTGAGCCTTCACTGAATAAATAAACCAAATCTTAATTCTCCAGGTTGTTGTCCACTTTATGAGGGCTAGATGCACTCTTAGGATGTTATCCCTGGTTTTGTCAAGCCAAAGCTTGAAGTGAAATCCCAATTCCAGTGAATTAAATGACAAAATTTACTGAACAATAGTTTTGTTTTGGATGTCAGGGCAACTGGATACATATTCAAAGGCAGACACCACCTTATATGAACCTTAAAAATACTTGGAAATCTGTGTTAAAATGTGATTTGTGAAATGCTAGGTGGCGGGGATGAAACCCAAACATTAAAGTACTCTTCTAAATGAATAAACCAATTTTTCAGAATGATAGCAAATATCTACAAATCTTCTGGTACTTGGCATCCTGAAATCTTATATAACTGAATATAGATTTTAAGTGCGTAACTTCAGACACTGGTAGGTGAATATTTTAGATTAGTAACTACAAAGATAACGCACTCCAGAAAACATCAGATTCTTCACAGTTATAATTTTGGAATATTAGACTTACAGCTCAGAAATACTGTGTTGGAAAACAAAATTCTTCATGACCTCATTAGGAATAACTGTCCCAATAACTGACCCAAGAATAACTGTCTCCAGACATCCAAACTCCTGTTTAAATATAAATCTTGGGGATCCTTACCTCAGGTCCCCCTGTGACAGCTCTGCGGAAATGTTCTGATGCTGAGATGGTGAGGAACAGTGCACCATGAAAAGTGAGTGTCTTCTGCCTGTCAGGCTCCCAGATTTTTGCTTGTGATTGTGCAGTTGAAAGAGTCAATTTTATTTCTTTGAAGAAAAAAGATTATAGGTGAAACACTGATATCTAATTCTTGGATCATATGACATTAATTAAGCAGTTCCACATTTTAGAATGCTCTGAAAAAATCAAGACCTCATGTTTATAGGACTTAGAGCCACAGTAAACTCATTATTCCTGACATTGCATATAATATGAAAATGAAAAAAGGCTGCCTGAATGTCAAATAGTGACAAACATGTACATCCAACAGAAATACCGTTGCCTTTTATAGGCAACTTTGATATTAAAGGAATTTCCTTCCTTTATAAAGTGCTGAGACAGCTGGGACAGGCAATCACATCTGAAATGTCTCTGCTTTCATCTCTGAAATATGGAGAAGTAAGCAGCGAGGGGACATTGCCTGGTGGCAAGAGCAGCCAGAGGGGCTTAGTACTGAGTGCTCAGAAGTGGGCACATCTGTCCTGTTGAAGGTCCTGTGCCTTGTTCCCTACCTCCCCAAACCATGGTGAGGGATAGCCTTGCAATGCCTTTGAAATCTGTGCCTAAACTTTGTGGCATGAGCCTGTATCTATTTAGGAATACAATAGCACACATTGATGTATCGTGTGGTCATTTTCACAGAATTCAAAGTGACTGCTCAGTAATAGAATCTCCCTTCAGAAGAAGCTGAGCTACTTTTAATGGGAAAACTAACACTTTTTAACCCCTTTTTCATCCCATAACATTCCGGAGATCAACATAAATCTGCAAGTATTAACCTTGAAAAGGAAACTGATGCTCGGCCCTGAAAGAGGAAAGGCAGGTGTTCTTATGTCAGAGAGCAAACTTAGGAGATCTCAGAAACTACAAACCTGAGTCCACCTGGTCTTCGCCAAGATAGTTTTATAGTGAAGGGCTTCAGAAATATTTTTAAGTAAGTCAGATACATGTTTCCCAGTGCTTCAGATGTAAAGGAGAGGATAAATGCCTTAGTAAGTTAGGAAGGCAGTAGCCTCATTTGTCAAAAAGGTAAGAGGAACCCAGCTGACAATATTTTGCACAGAAAAAAGCTTATGGTAGGATGAACCAGCGTACTGCAGTGGGTTAGTGGCTTTGTCTTTTGGTCTCAGAACACTAACTTGAACTCTGAAAAAGCATTTGGGGAAGAAATATTCTTAGAGACCCAGTCTGGACTTTGTGTGATGTTACAAATGAAATGCAAATGGCATTTTGGGGTTTTTTTTGGTTTGTATAAAATTGGAGTAGGGCTCTGTGGCTTGGATAGTTCTACTTTTTTTCAGCACTTTCTGAAGTCATTGTAGCTGCAGCTTGGCTGTCATGTTCTTCCTTTAATTGGAAGCTGGCCAAGGGGACGGTTGGCAAGCCTGTTTTTTTGGAAGTCTGGACATTATCTTGCTGCTTTGGGGCCTCTGCAGTATTAATAAACCACGAATAAACTTCCTGGCATTTCTTTAACGACATTATGGTTAAAGAACAATCAGTTTAAGCCTTCAGAGAATAGCTATTGCAGAAGAACAGAAAACACAGTCCACTGACATCTAGCAAATGACTCTTTTCTTTGCTAAAGAAAAAAAGCTTGTTGGATCTTTGCACGGCAGAAAGAATAGTCTTGGGACATAGTGTAAATAATAAACTACCACTATTATGTATAGCCCTTCCACTGTAGAATCTTATGCATGTTGGTTAAGAATCTCTTTTCCTCACTTGATCTGCGTATGATGTTCATTGAATTTTGTGTCCTGATCTTGAATTTATGTTTTGGGATCTTATCTTGAAAATGCCATTCAAGTTGCTATCTAGTGTGTATCTCAGTGGGCCAGAGGCAAGAAAATATGCCTAGATTTAGCGGGAATCTACTTAACTTTCTTTGGACAGGGGGCCGCAGGCAGAATTGCTCTGGTGTATGTGTGTGTGACCATTAAAAAGCATGTTCTGTAGAAACCTGTTGGGTAGGGATGCTGCAGGGTGAGCCAGGAGTCCATCTGTTCCGTGCTGCCACTCTTTGAGGAGCTGAGTGGCGTGGCCAGCAAGAAGCCCCCATCTGTGCCATGAGCCTTTGGTCAGCAGTGTCTTGCAGGTGCATTTTTCAACAGTAGAGAAGGGGACTCTGGGGGATGCATGTAAGGATTTTCCTTGACGGTGTAGTTCCGTATTGAGTGTCGTGGTAGCTGTAGCAATACCACAGCTTTTCCTCTCCTACAGTGTATCTCTGTGTGACATGCAAATCACTAATGGGTAGCTAATTAGACATAAGTGATCATGATTTTATTCTGTTTTCCTGTAATAAATATATTCAAGTCCCTATTCTCACTGGTTTATGAAAATGACCGATTTCGTAGTGCTGAAAACAAGTTTCAAGACAAAAAAATTTTAAAACATTTTCTTTCTGTCTAAGGGTGTTAAACTTGATGACCAAAAAGACAAAGAAAACCCAACAAAGAAAAATTATTACTATGGAAATCCCCAAGTGAGAAGGTAGGGGTGTGAAGTTTTATAAAATAAAGGTTAAGGACTTCAGGAAATTGATAAAGGCACACAAAAATCTCAACGGTGAATAGAATTATGGATGAAATATCTTTTTCTTGCTTTTTTTTTTATTTTAAAGAAGCATAGTAAGAACAAAAGTAGCCTGAACAAAAGAATGGGCCATTGCTGGGTGAAAAATGTCCATTAGAATGAGAATGAAGTATTCATTGAATTACTTCTCTTCTTCACATGTCAGTGAAGGACAGGCTGCTGCACCTCTGCTGATGGTGATCATGAAGTATGTAACACCCTCCTCCACCTTTGCTGTGCTGCTGTGCTGCTGTGTGAATTGCTGTGGTGCTACTGTGTGAACTGTTACTGTTAGGCTTATTTAAACATCTGGACCTGACAACTAATACCCAGAAGTTTTTAAGGAAGTCACTGGAGAGTTCTGTGGGTTATGAAGCTTGAATTTTTCAATATGCTTTGGAACACACAGAAATTACAGAGAACTTGGGAATTTATCACCAATGCTTTAAAAAAAAATCTTCTGGATAACAGCACGCCTATCAGTTTGGCTCTGGACCTGGAAAAAGTAAAAGAAATTCTCCTGCTGGATTACATTTAAACTTCCTATCATTCTTTAAGACTAGTCACCCGTGATTTTTCGAAAATAGATTTTATCAACCTGACTCTTTATTCCTTTCTTTATTCTCTTATTTGAGAGATAACAAATACAGTTTGATCAATGCCATTGTGTTGAAGTAATATATAATATGCTTCTGTGAGGCATGATTTTTTGATGAAGTAACCAGACTGAAATGAAATCAATGTGATGCTTCTTAAATGGACTAGAAGCTGGCAGACAGGCTATGAAACATGACTGTAAATAGGGAATCCTCACCATGTGCCTTTCTGTCGAATCCTATAAGAACTGGTTATTATCAATAACTTTAGCACTTTTATTGATGACCTGGATGGTAACAGTATCAGTTTTCCACAGGACTAAGGGAAATTCAAGAAAGAGGATAGCTATCTAATGCAAAGAGATCTGTCAGTGTTAGTAAAGTGGGTGCAAGCTGTAGTGTATCATGAATGAGGTTTTAGCGAGCTAGTGTGGCTCTTGGACGCATGCTTGGCAGTAAGTATTGGGTAAGGGTACAGAAATACTTTGCATAGGCAAATCGTGTTCCTACAAATAAACATGATTTTAGGAAGGAGAAAGGGGGTTCAGTACTATCTTGACAATAAAACACTAGGAAAAATTGAACTCCAAGGTCACTATCTACTGGATTTACCAAAGAGGGGTGGCTCAGTATCGCTTGTTCCATTTATGTACCAATTCTGGTTCATCATATGGGCAAAGGCATTCTTCAGTGTAGCCACCGAAGGCATAACAAAATGTGGTGTCTGGAAAGCAAAACTGGACCCAAGCAAGGTTTGCCTTTGTAATAGTCAGGTAAACTGACCATTGGAATATTAATATCAGTACCAACATTATTTAAAAAGAAATTCTAGTTAAAAAAGGCTGTGATTTTGGAACGTCTTGTGTTTTTCAGATCTGATCCCTAAAAGGGCTCCTGTCACGTAAGAAATATTACCTAAATTCAATCTTTTTTGTGCTTAATACAGACATTTCAAGAGAAGCATGGGTCTCTCTCTCCAAGGGCTTAATTGTTTACAGAACTTTGAAGTTGTATTCAGGCCTCTGAACATGGATGAAACTTAATTTAGTCTCTTGTTGTGCCCAGAATTTATATGAAAGAATTGGCTTTATGTTTTTATTGTTAGGAATGGAAGCAGGGAAAGTCCTGTGTATATTTTAGAACCTGGCAGATGTCTGTACGCTGCACTCCTCTCTCCTGTTACTCTCTTACCCTGTTGCTTGAGACTTCCTAAATTACCAGGACAAAGAGAATGGGAATTTGACTTACATATTTCTTCTGTTCTCTGATGCAGCTGGTTTTGGCCTGTAACTACAGCAGCTGAACGTAGTGCTCAACTCAGGCAACTTTTCTGAATTGGCCAAATGCAGTAAGGGGCTAAGATGAAATTTTTACTTTGAGCTGGATGAAATTCTGGATTGCTCTTGACAGGTTTCACCAAAACCCTGGTAGAGAGTTTGCCTGTCACTGTGTTTATATTATTGCCCCTTGAGAGAGTTTTGTGGCTCTCTGCAGGGCGGTGATTGCTTGAGATTATACTGAAATTTCTTAATGTTGAAGTGGTGTGTGACAGAAAAAGCAACTTCAGTATTACAGCTTAGACATCTTGGTTAGCCTGAGGGATCTCAGATGTACAGAGACAGGTTCTGCTCTGCTCTATGTTCTCAAGAATCAGTAAAATTTAGAAATTTGATCTTTAGAAGGTCCATCATGTTTAAGTACAGCCCTGATTATCTGTCCATTTTCTGCTTATATTCACTACTGACAGGGCTCTGGAAATAATGCATGAAAAAAGTCTTGCATCTGGAACAGTTAATGTTCACCTGCATGTTTTTCACCTTTTTGCTAATTAAAACACAGCAATGAAAAATGCTGTTCAGTTGAATCAAGGTATTTCGTATAAAATAAGTAAAGTTAGTAATTATACATACCTTTTCTCTATCACTTTTGTCCTTCAATTTATCCAACAATTTATCCTTCCATCCTACTAAAACTGAAAATAATGAAGCTGGCTTGCTTTGCAGAGGACTTTGAAGTGGCATGTCCAGATCACCTAGAAACAGAGCCAGGATTAGTATCTGTGAATCCCAAGCTGCTTTTGTATCTACTGGACCATGCTGATGACACCACTGAATACAGAATTTGGGAAGTACCCAAGTGCAAATGCATAAACAAATTTCAGGTCTTGCTTTAGGAATATACTAAGAATGTTTTTTAAAACTGTGATGATAAGTTCTTTTTCAAATAGATTTTTTTTTTTATTTATAAAACTATAAACAGAAAATGTGACCCTCCATGCTTGTTCTCAAGAACAAATTTACATTTTTTTCCTATGACCATAAAAATACTTGCATTTTTTTTCCCTATTTCAGTTACTGCATTGAATGCTCACCCTTTGTTCATGTTCAGTTCCTGTCTTCAGTTTACGCATACATAGTCTGTATTCTCCAGCAGTTGCAGCAACACTTTTACGTAGGAGCTGTTTGTAACAGCTGTTTGTAACAGTAGAAGTATCTCTTTCTCCTCTTTGAAGTCGTGCCTTAAAATGATCCTTTCTCTGCAACTTTTGGCACCAGTTGAATTTCTTGTAAAAGCTGATCATTTCCCAGCAGGCTTAAAAAGAACATCCAGTTGCTTTCTTTTGCACCCCCCCAATTTGTGCCGAGCTGTGCCCTCCTGTTTTACAGTTGGATCGGAGATGCCTCTGGTAAGGGGCTGTCTCTTGTTCAAATGGGACTTAGCGTAATGATCTCTTAGTCTTGTGTTCAGGTCTTTAAGCGTTACGGTCTACAAATTACTGTCCTTATCTCTTTTTATCTTGCTCTATCTTGCCGAAAGAATGAAAGTGGTTGTCTCGGTTGTAGCCAGGACTATCAGTTTCCTCACTGAGAAGACGAGAGAATTC
>NW_009235123.1:9619-18318 GCF_000690835.1 Fulmarus glacialis
CCAGTGACCTGCCCGATGGTAGACATTGCAAACTCAGCTGAGAGGATTTCTGTTCACCTGTTTGACATCTCTGCTCTGAAGATTCTGGTTATTAAAGTATCTGTATGAAAGATACTGGCTTAGGTTGGCCTTTGGTTTGTTTGCTGAGGTTTGTAAATCTAGTTGTTGAGTAAGTTTGGTCTCCACAATCACTGGTATCTTTCCAAAGACAGAAGTAGTATTCAATGAATATTTTCCATTAACTGTTCTGTTAAATATTTTCCCATTTCATTAATACCAAGCTTAATTAGAACCCAGAAAGGACAGTCTAATCTCTGTTTGAATAACTGCACCAACCTGCCACAATGTAAATCAAGGTTTTAGCAGGGTAATTCAACAACCTTGCCTTGTTAGTTAAATGATTAAATATGTGCTGTGTTGAAGAGAGAAACAAGTTTCGTCTTACACTTGCAGCTCATCCAATAGCTAGAAATTGAAGCTGTTGACTATCAGTGACTAATAGCTTGAAGTCCTGTTTCTGTGGCACATTGCGGTTGGCAAGAGTCTGTCTGCTTCAAGGTTCCAGGGAAAGTGTGATACTTTCTGAAAAGGAAAAAAAAAAAAAGCCAAAATAATTCTGTCTTTCACTTACTACTCTGAATTGTATGCACACAGAAATACACCCAATATAAACTTAGAAATATTATTTTATGTTTGAACGTGGAAGTTAAAAACAACATGAGAGTTATTTTGAAGCTTACAACCAATACTGTGAAAAACACAAAACTGATTGGAGTTATCATATGTTTTGTTAAATGTTGATCAAACCCAAGCAAGGCTTGTATTTTTTTAATGTTGGGAACAGGAGCATACCATGTAATCAGCACTGTGTGGTGCTGCAGTAACTAAATTGTACCAGTAATATACATTATTCCCATGCAGTGGTGTAAACCCTGCTGGCTTCCCCTACTGGTGCACCGCTTTTACCCTGCCTTTGGATGCAGCAGAGAGGTAGGAGTTTTGGAGAAGCTGGCTGGCTGTCCCTGGCTGGCAGCCCCATCTGCTTGCAGTGTGCCTGCTGTAGATTTGACTGCTGAATGACCAGCCTCACTGGAAAAGAAATACGTGCCAATGGCGTGGACATACATGCCAAGAGAGAAGTACTAATTAGGAGCTTTCTGCTTGCAGTCTAGCACCCAGCCATAGGTGCATGAGTATTTTGTATGACCAGTAGCTATTTATGGATGACTCCTAAACACAAGCACCGGAAGGATTAGCAAGATGTACAGTATGTGATACTTCGCCCTTTCCACAAACATCAGGGTCACAGCACTAAAGAATTGCAATGAGGTCATAAAAATATTCTTTTTTTCCAAGCTTTAAAGATCAGCAGTATTTGTCATGGAGCAAAATGGCTTGGAAGTTGAACTTCTGTTCCCACAATTGTATTTAAGAAGTGCTCATGAATCTTGACAGACTTATGAGTGATTGTAAGCAGCTGAATGAAAACAATAGGCCTGCGATAGCCATGGGACATGGGTGGGTCCCACCGTCAGTGTATCTGCGCTGATGAAGTCTTGCGTGGCAGGTAGGCTATGTCAGGGCAGAGGCTTGGGAGCTCAGGCAGTCGCACTGCGACACATTTGAGCTTCAGTTCCAGCTATTCTTCAGCTGCTCAAACACTCTGTCTGAAGAAATGTGTTAAATTAAGTGCATTTTGTGTGCTCTTTTTAAAGAGGCTGAACTGTGTCTTCCCATGATGCAAATTCACATCTAAGAACATGCTGGCTGTCATAGCTTTAACCCCAACCCACTCTCTTAGTTCAGGGAGGCATATGTTGCCAGCTCAAGGCTGGCTCAGAGAAGGGTAAATACAGATGGGTCCATGTGTATGTGTGTTCATATATATGTTTATAGCTAAATGTTGTATTAACATGAATATAATTAACCGAGGAAAAGATAATTCCTGAAGAAGTTGTCTAGGACTGAAAGTCTTACGTGGCCAAGGGCAGAAAATCTTACAAAGGAATGAATTTTCTTGATGCCTAGACCTTACTTCTTAAAAGATGAAGAGAAGATACAGAAAGGGAGAAGCAGGGTGTAAAAAAGCAAAGTGGTGAGTTTGTTGATTGTGGTAATTGAGGATAGACTGATAACAGGGAGAAGTTGCTTGTAATTTACTTCCCACTTACAAATTACAGAGGGAGAGAAATAGCTATTCTGCACAACCTGATATGACAGAGGCCCTTTTCTATCTCTAACTAACTAAAAATCTACTGCTGTTTTGTAATTCCATGTAACTGAATCAGAATCAGTAAAACACTTTGCTTCTTTCTTTTAAATGCAATTGCCTTTGGGTAGAAAATGTTTCCTAATGTCTCCTAAACTCTTTAAGTGGTGTTTCTGTGAGTATATGAAGATGTATTCTGCACAAAGGAATACTGTAGTCTGAAATCTGTATTTTGGAATCACATTGTCAGATAAGTTTCTTTATAAGACATGACAAGCTAAATAGTTAATTGCATTGAAAAGGCTTTAAATTTAAAGATTATTATAATATTAAATTACATATGTATAATTTTAAAGGAAATAGCGTATTGATCTGTAGAACATTGAGAAAATATTAGTTCTGTAAAAAAAAACATTTCTGGAAATATATTACTTATGACTAAAAAGCTGTTTATATACAGATCTTTCATATCCCATATATGTTAAATGCAGTGTACTCTGTCTATAAAGATCTTTTGCAGCTTACTGTTTGATCTGAACACCATGTAATGAAGAGTTCTGCTTGTGATGAAATTTTATGTAATTGAAAGCCCAAATTAAGAAGATGCCTAATAGGGAAGGAATAAAATGCACAAGCTATAAATAAATGGACACTCTGAAGTTAGTATATGAGGAGCCTTTTATTTCTACAACCTGGAATGCTAATTTCAAAGAAGAAACTACAAAAGACGGAAAGAAATTGCAACCACTGTCACACTCAAAAGGAAGGTGAAAGAAAAGATGAGATCACAAAAGAGATATTTTTGCAAGAAAAAAAGAGGCTCTTACCAGACTACAAATAAAACCAAAATGCAGTGAAGAATTAGAAACTAGATACTTTAAAGAGCGGAGGGAATTCCATAGTCCAACAGTACTACGCAGGTGGGAAAGATTGTATCCTACTTACTGCATTTTAATTTCTGTATCAGTTGAGGTACGTCGTTTTCAGAAAAAGAGATGTGATCTGATTATCTGGTAATTCAGAGAACCCATTATGATGTTTAATTTGCAAATGTTCATGACCTAGAACATTTCACTGAGCAGCCGATCGCGTGAGGAAGAGTTAAAGCTGTTGGTTCAGCCTCCTGCTGTGCAGGGAGTATGTTGGTAGAGGTAGCTGCAAGAGAGCAAGACAGATTTGCAAGTCGGGCTCCTGCTACATTGGCTTGGAATGAAACTGATAACGTGGATGAGACAGGATTTTCGTCCTCGTGTTCTTCAAGGAATGAGTGGAATTGTTAGACTATATCTGAGCAGTGCTACACAGGGACATAATACTTTGTATCCTCAAGTCTCCAGGGAGAACCAGCAGACAACAGGATTAACTATCGGAGTGGATTCCCTCTGTAGACAGAAACTGTTGTCTACATGATTGGAATAGATAAGTGATGGACGAACAGATAGTGCAGACTTCTGGAGCAGATTAGTTTTGCACTTTTCTTTTTCTCATTACAGCCTTTGTCATGAAAATGGATATACTTTATGCCATTTTCTGTTCTCCTTACAGTCATTACACTGGAAATGTTATCACTTTTGATTTTTCCAATTTTTACAGTCCTAATTATTTTCTTATAATATATTCTCTGTTTCAGTGTCTTTAGAAAATAATTAGCATTGGTGGAGTTTGGTAGGAAATTATATTCTTCCCTGACAAGCTAAAGATGGTATTGTGTAAAGGAATAATTAATTATCTTAGGAAGCCATTTTCATTAAGACCTAGTTTTAATAGCTGGTTAAGCATAAGAAAAAGTGGTGATGAGGACTTTCCGTAGACGCTAAGAAGGGAAGGCGCTGTATTGCTCTAGTCTGACTTCCAGCATGAAAGAGATCCAGGGATTCCTGCATCTGACTCTCTATATTGCTAGAAAGTCATCTAGTTTTGATCTGCCAGTGGCAAATGATGGAGGATCTAATACAAGCTTTTGGAGAGCAATCCGATGACTACTTATTCTGGCGAAAACCGATGAAATTGAAAATAACTGGAATAGCTTTCTATTTGTGGGATGAATTGTCTGTCAGAGGCATGCAACCTTAAAAAAATCTTTTAAAGAGTTTAAATCTTTAGAAAGGGAATTAATTGACAGATACTCTTTGGCTTCTGCTGTACTAGACTTCTCATTTCATAAGCTCTCACTGTTCAAAATATGCCTTATTTCTAGACTGAAACTATCTAGTTTTAGTTTTCAGATTCTGCATTTTTTACAGTCTTTTTGTCTTTTATATTATTCAACATCAAAATAATGAGCAGGGATGTCTATTTTTGGTGTCTGCATGGTTTGTAGGAAGCACAGATTTGGTTCAGTTAGGTCACTCAGCACCTTCAGTTCCCCCCACAGTCAGGGTCGGAGGGATTAAAACCCACACAGAATTCTTAATTGCCTGTAATTGCTAAAGAATATTAATAGGATAAAATTGTACACCAAAGATCAACAACACTTGCTTCTCTTCTGTACCTCAGGTACCTGATGATAGCAAATTCTAAAGATTGTGTCCTTATTGCCCTTGAAATGAAGCTAGACTGTGAGAAATAAAGCAATAGATATAGAGCTGATAGGAATGGTACTTCTTAAAATTGTGTGTTGGTACATGTATGTTCCTGGAGCTTACTGGTATCGCACTGATTAGATGTTGCTGAGTTATATAATATCTACATATATCTCCCATTCTTATCATAAGGTTTTCTGGACAGAATGCGTTCTCATCTACGGTGATGTACTTTTCCACATCAGTCTTCTGACAAACTGGCTTATGTTTTCATTTTCGTACCCATTAAAAACAATCCTTAAAATGGCTTAAAATGGGCTGCCCCCTTTTGGAGACAGTCAGACTTTGTTTCAATTGTTTTTAAAAGCAATCCCGAGGAGAAATACCAATAATCTAAATAGAGAAGCCTGAGCAGAGCAAGCCACTGCAGTGCAGAACATAATTCACAGAAAGCATTTGACGATAGCATTTTTGATGTTTCATTCTCCTGATTCAGATGGCAGAGAGAACCAGGCATGGGAACAGTGTATTTTTGCAAGAAGAATGAGAGATGCAAGGACACACTTCTTGTGGTGACCCTGGAAATGATAGCAGGTTATTCTGGTGTCCATTCTGGGCCAGGACATGATGGGTGGGGGAGAGGGAGGGAGAGCACAATCAGTAAATATATGAGTACAATATAAATTAGTGAAGGGTGTGGGGAAAAGGTCTAACCAAGTATAGTTGATGACTTTTTTTGTAAGTTTGGTTGGTAAAGATAATTTCAATTGCTGTAGGGCGTGCAGTATTGTGTGACATCCTAATTTTTTTCGTAAATTGTTCTGTGAGATGGGGGCAGTTCTGCACAAGATTGTTTTCATAGTGTTGTGTCTTGTATTTGCATTACCCTGTGACTAACTAGCGATGAGGCTTGCCTGAAGCTTTACGCACTGCTGAGCTGCAATAAAATCTCTCCGCCCCATGAGCACTCCAGTATCTGACATTGTGGTTTTTTTAATGGGATTATTTTTTCTTGTACAGGGGCGCTGATTTGGGCCTCCCTTGTCTGCCTGGCCACGTCTGTCGTGGAGCTTGTTGGATTTTGGTAGCTTGGTGATGCCTGCCCCTTTAGCTGAAACCAGCCTGCATGTTTAAAAGCATGGGGACAAAAGTGCCAGTGTTCAGACAATCCTGCTTCTCATGGAATCCAGCTTAAAATGAAAAGCACAGAATTAGCGTAGCTCTTGGTAACTGGATTAAAACTACCTACCCACAGAAGAATTGCCATGCAGTGCAGTCTTCCCAGGGAGGCCCCTATCTGGGAATTTTTCGACTTGAATTGGGGTGGGAGGGAAAACCAGGTGCACTGTGCCTGCAATTTGCAAATCTCACGCCACATGTGGTCCAGCCAGATGTGCCTGACAGCCCTCGGCACATGACAAGTACATACCTAGTGACATGCGGAGTCGGAGACTGTACGTATCTCAGAAACAGAAGGATCCCTTTTGCAGGGCAGTCACGGCCACATTTTTAATTCGGTCAGAAGCTTTTTCCCCGTCTGCTGCTGAGGAGACCTTCAGTAAGAGGGTGGCCAGGTGTGGGACATACGAGTTGCTGTGGTAGCAGTGGTACCTGGGCAAGAAAAGGTCAGAGGTGCTATGCGAGACATTTTCCACTGAGCTCCGGCTTTCTCGCACTCTTGGTCCTGCTGCGAATGTGCAGTGGTTCCTCTGTGCGCCTGGCTGCCAGTCGGCGCCATGGCAGCTCGACTGCGCTGTGGGTGTGCACGAGCTCTGGCCGAGCGACCTGGTGACATGGTGGCAGGTGTCCTGCCCTGCCACTGGAAGCAGGTGGGGGCTTGCTTGGCCAGGGAGGGCCAGCGCCAGCACTATGGGCAGACACTTCAGCTGGAGTGCAAAGTACTGATGTTTCTGCTGGCTACTGCCTCTTTGCGCTGGCCTTCAGAGGATGGTTTGGGTTTATTTTTGACCAATGAAGCATAGGAAGGTCTTTGAAACCCAGGGAGAGTGAAGGGAGATGGGGCGATACAGGTTCCTCCCCATCTTTAATTTTGTTGCTTTCACTGCTGCCTCTACGTGTTTATGCACACTAACTTCATAAATGCATGGTGGTCCGTAAACTTTACATTGTCTTTCCTTCAAAGTTGGCTTATCCTAGCCGGGGAGTCTTCCGCAAGACTATATGAGTCACAAAAAGTAGCAATATGCTAAGTTAAATACAGTAAATGATTTATCTCCTCTCCCTCTGGTTTGTGTTTTGAAATGTACGCTGCACGGTTTGATAGCTTCCTACCAGTGCTGCCAGGCCACCTGTCCCGCATCGAGTCCAAGTCTTTGTCTCCAAAAATACCACTGCAGCTCAGACAAACAGCTTGGCAGCCAAGCCAGGGAAGACCTTTAAAATGACGATCTTGTATCGCCACAATGGGAGAGAAAGATACATTACACGTCTGACCCAACACTTCCGAACTACAGAGCTGGAAATACCATGCCATGTCTAAAACACGTGTAGTGAGTTGATCAGCCTCTGGAAACAGGCATCGTCTGGCTTCACAATAGTTAATGTAGTACTACTGCTTTCTGTGATATAGTCTGATTTTTTGTCTTTTTTTTTTTTTTCAATCAGTGACTCAAGCTATTAGCCTTGGTAAATTAGGCTTTTATCCTTTACCACAAACCCAGTGCTTTTTCTCTGCTTACTCTTTCTTTTTTGCCTGTTAGTGAAGCTATTGTAAGTATGTAATGCCATGTGGTGGCTGCGGACAGACGCTTGAAGTTTTTGAAGAAGTAGGTTAAATGTAAACAGACAATTAAGTGGGTCACCCACTGAGATTTAGGTCTCCAGAAGCAGTAGGGTTACCTCTATGCTTTTGTTGCCGTTGGTTTGGTTTATATAGACTTTGCCCATATGTTTCCATACCCAAGCTGGCTAGCGGCAGCCCAGAACACGGCAGGGAGCCCGGCGCTGGCAGCACCCTCACTGGATTAGGCTGTTAGTGCTGAGCCCTTGGCTGCCGCGGCTGGATGTCGGAGCTAGGTGGTGGTCCCGATGCTGGCCCATGTGAGCTGGCATCACAGTCGCTGGGACTGCAGACACTCATCTTGTGCTGGACATCAAAGAGAGAGCGAGAGAATGGAGTTGCAGTCGCTTGGGATTTATTTGTTGTATGGACAGATGTAACTGAACTTTTTTCCACAGAGCTGCAGGGTGAAAAAACCCAAGCGGGATGTAGCTCCTGCAAAGCGTCCTTGTCCCTGGCAGCAGCATCCTCTGGTATGCAGTGCTGGGACTTCGGGGGTGACACGTCCTTGCCGCTGGGCTCTGCAGAAGGCGCTACCTTGCAAGCAATCACGATGGGCTGCCCAAGATACTCTGGGTCAAGGCCAATATTGACTGTGAGACAGTTGTAGCGAAGCCACTTTGTAAGCGCACAACGTTCAAGAGGACGACATGAGGGAGGCAAAATATCTCAAGTTTCTGCCTACGTGCAGATAGAATAAGAAAGCATGTCTGTTAAAACAAAAGGTCTGTGTTGCTTGTTTGGTTTTAAGAAACTTTCCATCCTCCCATTGAAAGAAGCCCTTAGGGTGAAAGGAGTGCAGTTGCGAGGATTTAATATTGTTGGCATCTGTTTCTACCAAGGTTACATAATTGCTGTTTTCCTGGGAAATGAAATCATGGAAATGAAAAACTAAATCCACCAGAGCATAAGCAGGCACAACTTTGATTTCAGGCACCTGTCTGTGCCAGTATTTAATTTGGCACAGGAAACGTAGCATCAAAACAAATATAAACAAGTAGCACAGGAATAATGGCACAACTGGCATTCAGACACCGAGATGTGAGAACAAACACATCCCTCCCCAGCATGGGAAACTTCACAGCGTATAGTGTGTGTGTGGGACGAGGCCAATGTCAGGAGCAGGCAAGGAGAGTCCCGTGCAGCAGGAACGGCAGGGGGGCGTCGG
>NW_009235123.1:18349-21645 GCF_000690835.1 Fulmarus glacialis
ACCCAACAGCTCACACCTTAAATCAATTGGAAGGAGAGAAGGGCAAGCTGCAACCAAAGAAGAGAAGCTGTAAGGCTGTAAGGCCTTTCCTCTGTCTCGCCTTAGTAATTATCTCTTGTTTGCAGAGCTTCCATTAATTGGAATGCATTTCCTAATGAAATTAGGCTGGCAGCCAGTATTCAAGTCTTTTTACTGCTAGGGAAAATTTGTTCTTTGAGCAACTCAGCCGTTGATTTTTGTTTGTGTTTTCATTCATCATGAGACTGTTACGTGCCAAAAATTCCATGCTCCGTCATATTGCCGTGGACAGTCTGAGTTATTTGATTTATTCCCTTGCTCCCATGTCTCAAAAACTGAATTCTACAGCAGTGCCCGATTTGTACTAACTTTGTTGTATGGTTTTCACCCCTCCACCCTTTTTTTTTTTAAAACAGTTGGCCTTCCTTTTAACTACCTATCTGTTAGGACAGCATGAAATGCATGGCAGTGCAAAGACACTGAGAATCCCAAGAAAAAAATAATAAGGCTTCAAAAAATCAGTTAAAGTGACATTTGCATTGTGGGATTTCTAAATTTAAAAGGATTCTGAAACTTGCCTGGTTTATAGGGAGCACAGGAGCTGGACTATATCAGTACAGAAAAGCACATTTTGACGAGAGATCTTTGACAAAGCGAAACTGGCAACAGTTAAGCTAGAAGGGGTCAAAACCCCGTTCAGACCTCAGACAGTCTTTGAACTGTGCTTTGCTTATCTCTTTGAAGAAAGGTGGGACTGGAGACAGCAATTACAGCGTTATTTGGATGTAGTATCTTCTTCGCCTCTTCAGCCAGGTCGGGACTAGGTGTTGCTCATGGGTGTGCAAACGGCCTTGTCTATCTTACTCTGCAGGATACTGTTTGATATATTGGCAGTATCTACATGCATACCTTATCCGTCAGGCTGAATTACTTTCAAGAATTAATCTTTCTACTACATCCCCACTACACGATATATATCTGTACTGATCATCCTCCATAACAAATATGAATCTTATAAAATGCATGCAGCCATTTTACAACAGACTTTAAGTAATTGATCCACCGGTCTCCTTTCTCATTCAGCACATAGGAAGGATCGTGAGCAAGGCTGAAGGGTAGTCGAAGAGAGAATGATTTGAGTTACCTCCAGCTCAGAATGATCAAAAATATGAGACTGGCTTTAAAATTAGTTTTTGAAAAGCAATATGCTTAAGGTTCATCTTAGTTTCTTTGATGTTTGAGACTTAAATGAATGCACTCAATTTACCTTTACAGATTTGTCTCAACACATGCTAGCATAAATGGTTGTGAATTAAATCTTAGTCACCCACCACCTACAACAACTGGAAGTGTAGGGACAAAATCAGTATTATAGGACCTGTGACTCAAATCAGAAGAGAAAAGAACCAGTGGAATTCTGTAGTTTTTAGGACTTTACTGCAGTTTCTGGAACAGTGACATTCTTCAACGTACTAAAGGTTCCCTGTGTATGTGTATTAGACTGTATGTATGCATGGGAACTGACACAACTGGTGTCACTTACTTAAACAAAGATAATTTTCTTTTAGGTGTATTTTAATTCTTTCTCCTTATGATTCAAGTAGGTTTATTTCCTATTCAGAAAGCAAATAGTGCAGTAGTAGTAATCTTCAAGAGACAGGCTGTTACCGTGAGAAGTCACAGTGAGAAATTATGCTGAGAACCCCCAAATACCATGCATATTATGGATGATGTGAAGAATTTAGTGGTGTTGCCAACACATGCTTATGGTGAGAAAGAAAGTCAGCCAGCTTCCCTTAGCCGCTGGGCTGTGGCCTCTTTGCGCAGCTACGACAAGATTGTGTGTACAGACGGTATGTGCTTCAAGAAGGACTAATGGACTAGTTTAATGGGATGTTCAGTTGGAGCAGCTCACAAAGAGAGGCAGCCCTCAGATCAAGATAAAGATGCTTCTGAGATGATTGGAACAAAAAAAAGAGGGACGTCTTTCACTGGAAAATGAAAGGGGGAGAAAAAGGAGTGTTGCAGAGGGTGGTCTTGTAAAGGGAAAGAAAGAAGGGCAGGCATATTTGCATCAGGTTGTTGTAACTGTCCTGTGAAGACACATAATAGAAGTTTTCTCTCTCTAGCTGTACAGGTAACTCCTGATAATCACTTTTGAAGCAGTGTGATTACCAGTTACCTAGAGTACAATATCAGAACTGCACCAGCTATTACAGAAACTTGAATGGGCTTTTTGTCATACATTTAGAAACAATGGGCGGCATTTTCCTCTAACAGCAGAGTTGATCAAACTCTCCATTGCAGTGCTCTCTAACAAGCCCTGGCACTTCTGTGAAATTTGCAAATAAATGTCTTAGTCAACCACTTCTTCAGGTTATTGATTACTGACCAGCAAATAGTCCTCAGCACACCTCCCATCTATAATGAAGAAGATATTCTATGTATTTCTTTGCATTATTCACTTCCTTCTGGTCTTGGGATGTTGTAGAAAATCTAGTAGGCTGTAGCTCACAGTTGTAGTCTTTTCCTGCATGTTATAAAGCAAACAAACTGGCCACCTCCTCTTCCTAAAATTGCAGCAACAAGATCAGAAAGTGACACAAGGCTTCTGTGGATTGTTTCCCTCTCAATGTACAGCTGGTACCTGACTGTCTTTCCATTCACAATGAAATAGCTACAGAAAACAAGGTGTACAGATGCAGAAGAAAATAACTGTGGGAAGAACATGTAGTATCTTAGTGGTGCTAGAAATACATTGCCACTGGGGAACATGCTGGTTTATGGTATTGAAATGATCAACTCTCTCTTTAGGGTCTGAAATTCCATGACTACTGATGTGTTTACAAGAGCAATTTCTGCTTTTTCCTGTGACTGCATTGTCCCTATCTTAAATATGTTATGCATAAATATGGAAGAAGAGAGAAATACAGATGCACCTAACATGCAGGTGTCTGAGTCTGCATTGTGAGACTCAACTAGCGTACAAACACAGTATCAGAATAAGATCATATTTGACTGCTGGAACATTTACTTTTCCCAGCAAAGCTTTTATTTGCTTTTCATTATTCTTAATAAATGGAGAAAGGACATTGATTTGTGTTTTGTCTGCCTGTCTTTCCCACGAGGTGTTTATCTTTTATAAATAAACCAACAAAATAAACCAAAAAACAATGTTTCGACAGAGTGCCTGATTGTGAGAACACGAAGTTGCAGTTAAGAGGATTCCTGTAGGATTTTCGACACCAGGGAGTCCTGGGGAGGAGCAGCTGCCACTT